>NW_015390067.1:43677-46022 GCF_001527695.2 Protobothrops mucrosquamatus
CACACACAGCAGCGTGGCAGCTTTGAGGTCATCTTCACGAATTTGATTCACCCGGAGGTAGTTCTCTACCCGGGCCACGTACGAGCTCCAGCGTTCTGGGTGAGCTGTGTCAAATTCTGAAAGCCGGCCTATCTTTGCCATCGTTTCAGCCCAGGAACTTCGTCCACGCCTCCTGCTGCAAAGATTGAGAAGGGGCCCCCTTTTCTGAGCTCACCTCCAGCGTCTCAGTACTGGCAGGCTGAGTCAATCTCCAGGAGCCACACTTCTCCGAGCTGCAAGCCCCCCTGTGGTGAATCAGCTTGGCTTCTTAATCTGTTTGCCTTGCAGGCATCCCACCTTCGTCGCCGATGTTCTGTTTCAGGAAAAGAGGCATTGAGACGAAGCAACGAGTTCCAACAGTTTTCCTTTATTGCAACACCAACAGAACAGATTTTAAAATGGTGCGGCCCCCTTTTATAGCCCCCCTGCACAATACCTTGCTGGCCAATCATTGCAAAGGCTGGGAGCAGCCTTTCTTGTCCTGGGCATCCACATGGTCTGCCCAGGCCAATCGCTGCAGCCTGTGCCTGCTGGCCCAGGACATAACAGCAACCATCAGGCTTGCAAATATAATTGGAAGCTGGCTTATCTCAAGTCATTGTTAAAATTTGCTGCAGCTTGCCACCTATCCAGCTGGAGCTGTCTTAAAATTCTGAGATGTCCAAGATACAAGCTTCCATCCTCACCCCCCCTTTTTTTTATACAGCTTGCTGTGTCAACATCATTTCTTTTCTCCATTTTTGTCCTCAGTGACCGAGGGAGTGGGTGGGGAGCATTCTAAAACATTGAAATAACAAAGAGTTCATTTCCATCCCTTAGTCTTCAAACGTTGATGATTTCAGATACTGCCTCATGTTTGGGATGGGCTCTGGCCATGGTTAATAAAAAGCAGCAGCAGCAGTGTTTCCTCCATTTTTCCTCCACATGGCTTTCCTGGAGAAGATCACACGACCTCCCGGACCTATTGTGGCTCATGCTTATTACGTTAAATGAAGCTTTCGCAACGTGAAATTCAGCTGTTATGGAGCGCATGATGCGAAGGGAAATGGACAAGGCATTTCCTGATGACGGGGGTTCCTGGGAAGTGTCTTTTAAAGGCAGCAGGGGCTCACACGCACAGTTCTGCACACGCTTATCTAGCAAATCACTTACACAAATTACATTTCCCAGAGCTCTCTGACTCCCCCACCCAAGATGCCTACAATAAACGTCCACTGAGTTTCACAGACAGGTACAGCGCTTTCAGAGGGAAGGAAGAGAAGAATTACACCCATGCACCTGGTTTAGAAATAGGCAATGATATGCCAGGGAGGTGGCACTGTGTGGCATTGGGCCCCCATCTTGCCTTTGGAGGAAAGGAACTCACTGAGATACCGTTTGATAGTTATAGTATTGCTTCCATCTGCCAAGAAGTACTTAATGCACAGTGGAGGGGGGACTTCCATGCACCAAATGAAATGTCAAATCACAGGTCCTTGCCAGCTCTTCTATTCACCCATATGCAACAGGGCAAGATGATCCAGACAGAACCCTGCAGACTTCCCTAAGGTAGCCTTAAAGCCCACCTGGGATACATACAGAACCTTGGAATCTCTGCAGAGAACTTCCCATTCTCCTTCAGAGTGAGCCATTAAGGTGGAGTTTCTTGTAAAATGTTGAAATTTTTTCCCAGGTTTCTCCCCACCTGGGTTGAGTTGTCATGTATCAGAGAAGCTGCCAACTGACTCATCTGTTTTCTCTTCCTTTTTCTTCCTAGCCTGCCCTCTGTTTCTGATGGGCACTCTTGCAAAGGCTGGAACAGAGTGCCACACACATATGTGCAGTTTTGATTACACCATGTGAAAGTCTTGCCCACGGAGGAAAAACCTCAGGCACAGAGCAGCAGCAAAGCAATGAACCACAGATCATCCTCAGTGCAAGAGAAGACTCATACATTCCAGTCCCATGGTTACCCACTCCCCAAAGTCTACCCATGACAAGTGATGTGCAGCCAACCAAATCCCATGAAAAGCAGCCTACGCAACATTATTGAAATCCATAAGCCAGCCTAATTTTTCAGAGCTGCACGAAACATACTGCTGTCCTTTGCATTTTGTCATCCAACAGAAGGACTTTGGACCACTAAGCAACAGACCAGTTCTGTTTTTCTTTAGCCCAGGTAAGACGCTTCTGATTTGGGGTTTTCATGAGCTGTAAGCCATAATCATCTTACTTATGACACATCACGGCTTGAACTATCTTGCTTTGCATGTAATGATGCAAATGTCGTATTCCTCTTGTCAAGCCGCTCCTGAACAACAAACAAC
>NW_015390068.1:0-1191 GCF_001527695.2 Protobothrops mucrosquamatus
GGGAAAGGGAGAATTCACAATAGGTTCTAACCTGCAATTAACTGAGAGCCAACCTAGACACGTCGTCAAGAGCTGAGACCAAGTTAAAGACTGGATCAGCAAGAGGGGGCGTGTCAAGTTTGACTACTTGGTCTCAAGAGCAGGCATCCAATGAAAACCCACATGTGAATTCTCCATCTCCCGTACTGGAGAATGGTAAAAACAAGTAGGAAACTTATTTTTAGATGAGACTATCATTTTCTTCATATTCTCTGTGACTTTGCAGACATACATTTTGGGGCACATTAAAGTAGCCTTGGGAATCTCCATCCCCATTTATGGGCACATATATACCTATCCAGGATGCTTCCACTACAGCCTGTAACTGAGAGTAGTGAAACCCACATCTGTACCTGGATGCAATACATTGTGAAGAGAAAGAGCAAGTTGCCAGCAATCCCTTTATGTTCTTATATTCCCTCCACCAACCCCTTGACAATTGCTCTTATAATAGTCTAAAGTGCCCAGCAGAGTGAGAGGGAGTATTTTTAGCTTGCTGATCCAGCAAATGTTAATTTAGATCAGTATCTGGCAGTGCATCCTGTGATGATTCTTTGCTGGCTGTCTCAGAACTCCCTATTTAACCAGCTGTACTCCAGAGGCAAAAAAGAAAGTCATTTCTACTTAGTACTGGTCACTTGCAGTATGCAGTAGTGTAACAAAAAACAAGAGTTTTTTTTTTCAGGTATACACTTTGCTTGGAAGGAAAGGAAGCAAGCAAGTCTTTGTGCAAACCAAAGAGAATCCAGGCTAAGGAGTCAGAGGGGTGTGGTGACTTTAGTCATTCATAAGAGTGGCCAAAACCTTCTGATTTTTTCAGCTGAATTTACTAAAACCCACACTAAGTCAAAATTAAGAACATCTGCCTTTTATCCATCGCCTTTTCTTACCATGTTTGTGGCTTGCTCTGGTTCTCACCTTTCTGCAGCACATCAGAAAAGAACCCTTGCTCATGAAACCTTAAGGTGGGTTGCAAGGTGATCCCGCCCCTCAGTACCATCACACTCTATCTTTCAGGTGAGTTTAGGCAAGCTTACATATGTTTTATTACTCCATCTTCTGGAATGTAAGTTTATTTTAAGTTTTTATTTTCTATTGCTTTATTATTAGGATTACTCTTTTTATTATATAAGTTACATATAACTTATATAA
>NW_015390068.1:3049-81267 GCF_001527695.2 Protobothrops mucrosquamatus
ACTACTGTTAGTTGGAGCAAGACTTAAGAATACTGAGAAAAAGCATCTATGACAAGGTCTTCAAACTTGGCCCTTTTATGACTTGTAGACTTCAACTCCCAGAATTCCTCAGCCAGGCACGCTGGTTGAGGAATTCTGGGAGTTGAAGTCCACAAGTCATAAAAGGGCCAAGTTTGAAGACCCCTGATCTATGAGACTTGGCTCCAATTAAAATCAAGCAACAGGTACACAATTTCACCAAAGCTAACAGAGACACATTTGTACCAAACCTTGCAGAAAGAATATGCCTTTAAACCCAAGATTCAAGACTTTTAATCTTCCCAATTTCCTTTCCTGGGTGATCTATTCTATACTATAAATCCTCATACCAAAAATAATAGCAATGTAATAATTGTTCACATGATTTCTTCCAAGCTTCTTTTATTGGAGTTTGACACACTCCTTTCAATTTCTTCCAATTTCACAAGGCACACGCTCTGTAACACTTCACAATTATATTGTATCCCAATGAGGATGGGAAATGGGCAGCACCATGGGAGGATACACTGGGATGATGCAAAAGTAATTCTGGAAGCCCACAAGAATTTTGGGATAGAGAACAAAATGCCCATTGGGACAGGGTCACCGTGGGGCTTTTCTCTGAACATTCATTCTTGGTTGGTACCTTTTGTTAGTTATTTCTGCTTTAAAGAAACGGCTCTTACTTGTCTGCCTCCTCACTTTATGGCAAATAACAACAACACAATCCCTGCAACCCACATAAATGGCTTCTGCAACATCCCCAAATAAGAATAACAGAATAACACTGCTGGAAAGGACCTTGGAAGTCTTCTAGTCCAACCCCCCCAGCTCAAGCTGGAGATTCTATATCAGGGTATGTCAAACTCAATTTCATTGAGGGCCGCATCAGCATTGCGGTTGCCCTCGGGGGGGGGGGTGTGGCCAGGGTGGGTGTGGCCTACTGGGTGGGCGTGGATGGAGTGGGTGTGGCCTACTGGGTGGGCATGGCCAGCTCTACATCGTTCGCGTCAAGGGTGCTTGGCGGGGCCTGGGCAGGAGTGGGACAGATCTGAGGGTCTCTGGCAGAAGGGGGTGGGACCGGGGCAAGTGCCAAGGTATGGTCCATTTCTTCATTCCTCACAAAAGGTAACACTTCCCCAGCATGCACCCAGGGGCTGGTTCCTCGCTGTTTCTAGACGGCCTTGTGGAGCTAAGACTGAATGCGTTTCAGCATAGATGGCCACCACAAAATTGTACATTGGCTCCCGGCTGACCTGGGCCAGGGCCAAGGCAATGGGGGCCATTCCCTCACTGTTTCCAGGATGGCTTCGCGGGCCACATGAAACCACTTCGCGGGCCACATCCGGCCCCCAGGCCTTGTGTTTGACATGTCTGTTCTATACCATTAAAAAAACCAAAAACTTAAATTTTAAAACTGAGCAAGGTTGGAATCTCAAATGATTTCAGTGTTCAAGCATGAAGATAAAATATTGGGGAGACTGGCCACTTAAATGATTTATAAACTATTTTAGGGTGTCTACCACCTGAAAAGAGTACTGCTCCCCACTTTAAACTTTCCTGCTCAGAAAAATGTTAAATTGCTTCCATGTAAGGCTCTGTAGTAAAGTTGAAGTACCTCTTTTCTGCGTACATACAGCACTTAATATAGAAGTACATTATCAGGTGATACTGTTTCCCAAACTATCTTCTTTAATGTTTTTTTCAGAAATAAGCCTCTGGTTAAAAATTCCTTGTAAATTTAATTAGAAGCTTTTCCCTTAGAGCTTCTGTTTCCAACCATTCCCATTCATGCAGCAATAGCATTATGCACAAACTGTCTGTTTTAATTATTGCAAACCAGGCTAATAGTACCAAGTGATTTTTAAAAAATAAAAAATACTCTTGAGCATGACTCAACAGCATGACTAGCAGTGCTTAGCAAAAATAGAGAACCCATTAAGAGACTTACAACTTTACTGATTTGGTTTGTACTTGATAAGGGCGAGTCATATGTGATTGAAGTGATACTGCCCTGGAACAAGAATTAAGAGATCTTAAACTGTACTTTTCCTGAAAAAGTAGGTTCCTCATCCTTGCAGGTACTCTAATAGAGATAGTCATCACCTGAAGGTGCTTTAATTTTATTTTTCACACAGCAGGAACTTGGACTCAATGGTACAATACCAAATGAAATTGGTATCTACAAAATTGTATATCATGTTCCAAATCAAAGCAGACCAAAACTCTATTCCAATTTCCTAGGAACTATACTGTTAGTAACCTGTCCCTACTTTGGCAGGTCATAAGATGACCACGAGATACCATTTTACATTTTCTTGTGTCACAGGAACATTTACAGAATGATACTGATCTTCAAATACTTCTTCAAATACTACTCAAAAGCATTTTGACAGCAAGGGCAAAAGTGGGTTTATTACAATTCTACAAAAAGGCACATAACTATGACCAAAATATTTCAATACTAGAGTGCAGATTTTGATGCTGTAGTCTGTAATACCAGGTTGGATGGAGAAGATTTGAAAAGGCATCTTCAAGATGCTTGTTCTAAGTAAAAAAAGAAAGTCAAATCTTACAAAGATTACATTAAGCTGCACCCAAAGTCATTCTTATTGAGATCCAGTTTAAGTCATTAAGAAATCAGAAACAATTCAAGAAACAAAGCTAATAAGTTAAATTCTGATTCACATAAGATAAATTATACATAAAACCCCAGCATTTCAGCAGCCCTTTCCCAAACTGGGCCTTTCTAGAAGTTTTGACTGCCAATCCCATCAGCTCAGGAACTATTTAGCTTGTCAGAAACTATTTAGCTTGTAAAACAAAATATCTGAAAAAACATATAGGTTTCTTTTCTTTCTTCCCTTTGTATCCCCTTTCATACTTTTCTTCTTTTTTTCACTTCTCATCACCTTTTTCTTTAATCTTATGTTATATTATTTCATGTTCAACTGTTATCTTGAAATAATTTAATAAAATATTTTTAAAAAGTTCTTCAGCTCTGTGCTAAACTGTAACATGCTTGATTTTGACTCAGAGCGACGTTTGAATTCAGCTCTTATAGGCCATGTATGAATCTAACCAATTGTTTTTGTTGTTCAGTCGCTAACTCCTGTCCAACTCTTCGCGACCCCATGGACCATAGCACACTGGATTCCCCTGTCCTCCACTGTCTCCCTGAGTTTGTTCCAATTAACTGATTCTAGTTTATTTCAAAAATTATGGTTAAGCCAACCATGGCTTAGCATAATAGAGCAACCATTAGTTGCTATTAAATACTCTGCTACTGATTAAACATTTACTTCTGAACCATTTTTTTTCCAGCTTAAATTAAAAGCTTAGTTCAAATGTTGCTTTGGCTCATAAAAGCTGCAGAATCCTTTTGAAAAATAGAACAGGGCTGCTGATATGTTGCAATGCTATGCTGTTTTCCTGGTTCTGGGATTTTTTTTTAAAAAAAGTACCAATACAAACAGAAGAGAGGCGCTCTGAATAAGAATGGGATAGCTACAGCTACAGTTTGAGAGAAGGGGAGACAGTACTTGGTTATTCCTTATTGGTCCCAAAGGCTCCATTATGCCCTTTAGAAACTGCTGCACTTTTTCTAGTACTCATAAAAAAAGACAAATTAGCAGGTATCTTGTCTAGATCAGCAAATAAAAGGAATTAGCCCACGTCCCTACGGGAACTGAACTCAGATAAAGATATGGTCTCTCTCAATGGAGAAGAAATACATACAGGCCACATATTGTAGGACCGGCCAAGTATCGCAGAAAGATAAAATTAAGCTGTATTTCAGAGAAGCTATATGGTTCCTTTCCTCCTCTTGCCTAAATGCGTTTCCCCATGTCTTTGAATGGAGTACATCTATTCTGGTTTCCTGTAAATTAAGCTAAATGAAATAACAAAGAAATAAACCAGGCTACATTCAGAAATAATATTCATTTCACTGTTTTATATTTATAGCCTGCCACAGTCCTAACGGCCTCTAGGCAGGAAATAATATCAAAAATAAACCTATCTGGTACATCCAAGGCACAATTCACTAAACTCCTGGGAAAAATGCTATTTTGACCTGTTTTGAAATGCCTGTAAGGTAGGGGCCTTAAATATCTCTGGAGTAAACTTTTCTATGAACAGGGGCTGCCAATGAGAATGACTATCACCTGGCTAAAATGCCATGGGACTTATGAGGAGAGTAGATCCACAACTTTCTAAAGGACAGAAATAGATGGGAAGGCTCTTTTGAATTGTCATTAGTTTGCATTTCTTTGTGTAGAGTTGCTATTATGGTTCCACCATTCCTGCTTCCCAGAGTATCAACATTTGATGACCTTGACTTGCTGACAAGAAGCAAAACTCATTTCTCTATATCCCAATTCTCTCACCCCATGCAAAAGAAAATAAATGACACCTTCATGCCCTTATTTCACTTTGTGTGGATTTGTTTAGCTGTGCTGAATGAATGACTAAATAATCAGCAATAAAGAGTTTGGGTTAGAAAGTATGTTGGGTGGGTGCTCATGTGCCTGTGTGCCTGTGTTCCTTCGAGTCAGTATTGATTCTTGGTGGCTGCCTGCACTTGTCTTGACAAGATTTGCCAAATGGCTTGCCATTGTCTCCTTCCTAAGGCTGACAGAGGCTGGGCCTAAGATCACCCAGCTGACTTCATACTTAAGGCAGGGCTAGAATTCACAGTCTCTCAGTTTTTAGCCTGGTACCTTAACTCCTACACCAAAGTGGATCTCTTAACACAGGAAACCAGTCTAGCAAAATGCTAGCTACAACTGAACAACATCTATAGATATAGAGGCAGCATTTCTTCAAATGCCAGAGGGGCAGAGCAAAGATCACGGAAAGTTGTTGTCTACCTATCCTGCTTTAGGCTGGCCTTTTCACTGTGTGAAAATGGTTTCCAGATTAGATAGATCTGCTCAGGTGATGATCCAACATGGATTCAACTCTTGCAGCTCCACCGTTTCCTAACAATCTGTCCAGCTGACAAAAATCAAGCATCTTTTTGCACTATAAAACATTTGCACAAGTTTTTAACAAAGAAACAAGAGCACTTTTACAATTTTAACACAGCTAGTGTTGGGCATTCAGGACTGGAGAGAAACTTTTCAAATATTTCCCTAAGTTACGATTAAATGAATCACTCCATGCTCAAGAACTGAGGCCACATAGAGGGGGCTGTTTCTTCACAAGCGAATGAACTTCAAACACCTTTCTTGAAGGAAATGCCCAATTACAGAATAAATAGGAGACCTTCAGAATATAAACAAGCAATGGTGTTTAGGCAGGAAACCAGAATCCAATTTCCCTCTGTCTCTTTGATGTTTAAAGAAGAAGTGATTGCTCTCTTGACTAAGAACCAACATGTGTGGTGCTTCTGCGGCCCTTGTCCTGATATATAAAAATGAATCTTCTGTATTCTGCTGGATACTGCACATTCAATGTGCCAGAATCTTAAAAGGAAAATGGGAAAAAGAAATATGAATAAAAGCACACAGCATGGCAAAAGAACAAAGAATGCTCTGATGTTTGCCAGCATTATTTCTTAATACTTGCTTATTAACATTTATCCCAATACAGAGACAGCAGTATAAATGATAATTTCCATTTCCCTTGAAGGATGAAGAGTGTCTTAGTTAAAAAAAAAAAAGCAGTTCTTTTCTGGACATGGGTTGAAGAGATCCAGAGAGCCTCTGGGAGAAGTGCTCCAAGACCACTAGCTTTTCAGCCTAGGAGTTCATCTGCTCCAGGCATTATTAATTCGTCTATTTTATTTGGGCAACTCCACAGCCTCAGACAAAAGTAGAAGGGAATGTTTTATAGTTCTCAAGCACTGACTCCCCCCCCCCACATTTTCCATACGAATATAATTATACTGGTGGAGACAGCTTGATTAATAAAGAGGAAAAGATGTAGAAGCAAATTATGCAGACAGCAGCAGAACGTGATAGCCATCAAGAAGTATCTTGAAGTAAGTCTAGCTGCACCAAGTAAGCTGGCACGATTATTTTAGTCTTTGGCTGATCAAAACCAGGTATTATCTGCTCTCAACATAAAAATGTTTATGCAGTATGAAGGTGTAAGAAATCTTGAAAAACAAATGTACACATGTTTATGGTGTAGCCTTGCTTGATTATTTTTATTAATTTACATGAAAATCACTTTCAGGATGAGTACGGAAAATATATTATGTTCTTGCTTTTACTCTGGAGATATGTCCAACAAATATCTTCTTTCACTGAATACAGGTGCATTTACAGGTAGTCCTCTACTTACAACAGTTTGTTTAGTGACCGAAGTTACAACTGCACTGAAAAAAGTGACTTATGACTTCTTTACACTTACGACCATTGCAGTATCGCCATGGTCACGTGATCAAAATTCAGACACATGGAAACTGGTTCATATTTATGACGGTTGCAGTGCCTTAGGGTCATTGTGATCCCCTTTTGTGATCTACTGACAAGCAAAGTCAATGGGAAAGCCAGATTCACTTAACAACCATGTTACTAACTTAACAATTGCAGTGATTCACTTAACAACTCTGGCAGGAAAGACCATAAAATGGGGCAAAACTCACTAAACTATTGTCTCACTTAGCAATAGAAATTTTAGGCTTAATTGTGGTCATAAGTTGAAGACTACCTATATTAACTCTCTTCAGCTTGTTGATTTTTCATTAGAAGTATTTTCCAACAAGCTACAAGTCAGTGATAGCAATAGCATTTAGACTTATATACCTGGATCCTCATTTTACTGACTTCGGAAAGATGGAAGGCAGAGTCATCCTTGAGCCCCATCAGGATCGAACTCCAGGCCTGCAGTACTGCATTCTAACTACCAGGACTCACCTATACAGTAGTCTATTGGTCTGTGCTGATCCACTGCAACCTCTCCATGTTTATTGCCAGTTACCTGGCCAGACCAAAGTCATATTCACCATCTCAGCCCCTGCCTCCCCATGGTCAACACCAGCTAGCTGCTTCAGGACAATGAATCCTTGTTTCACTAAAGTAGTAATACAAGGAATAACAGGAGTATTAGAATTCAAAAACCTGGCCATTGTGAGCAAATGTGTCACAATCATCAACTCTAAATCCACATGTCTATGCTAAGTGAAACTATGTTTTTGCACAAACCACCTTCAAAGGAAAGCGGAAATATCACAACGTATGGGGCTTCATGGGTTGGAGACCGTCTTGTCTGCAGCTCTTTAGGCGAACACTTTAATAGTAGTCTTTTTCTATTATGTTCTTGAGCAGCAGGTGTGTGCTAAGAGTTATTATCAAGGCCTGGGTTGATAAAGTCGCCCAAGTGGTAAAGAAATTGTTAAAATTTTGCAACAAAAAATAGTTGAAAAAGAATAATGAAGAGGATGATAAGGCATACACCTTGAACTATGACTCCCATGCTCATAAAAACAGAAGTGGAAAGAGGATGTTTTGCTTGACTGAGTAGTCATTGCATTTTATTTGGTGGTCAACAACTGTGGAAATGTTTGAGATATACGTGTAAGCCAAAACAAAAACCAAAAAGAAAAAGAAAAGTCACAGACTATTTTCATGGGCACTCTGATGATCCCAGACAGATTTCTTGTAGGACTTGCTCTGTTGTCCTCTGTCAAAATCATAGCTGTCTTTTGTTCAAAAAAATTCAACAGAGCTCCTAGGGCAGAAATGAAAAGAAACTTTTAAAGTGCTGTAGAAGTGAAGTTTTAGCTAAAGAAAGGCAGGAAAAGCATCCAGGCAGACTAAGTTATCAAAAACCTGAGATATCCAATTTGTCTAGCTAATGCTTATATGGTCAATGCTTAATGCTAATACAAGGAACTTCATGTATGTTAGGTCTTCTCTGCTATTCTTCTTTGCTGACTAATCAATAATTTTTATCTTTCCCCTCAAAAGACAAGCGTTTTCAGAATCAGCTTCTCTCTTTCTCAGAATCTGAAATATTGCAGTCTCTTCCAACCAGACTGAAACCTTCTCTCTCATTCTGCTCTAGTTGGCAAGTATGCCTGCACCATGCTAGACTGCTTCTGCATGGCATCAATTGATAAACACTGGGTTATTTGGGGTACTATTTTGAAGCATCTCTTCAAATAGAATAATTATGACAGGATCACAGCTACCCATAAACTTCAAGGTCACTTCAGGGCTGTGGACATCATCCAGTCCTCTCGAAGAGGTTTCAAATATTCCCTCTACTCCAGTGGTTCTCAACCTGTGGGTCAGGACCCCATTTGGGGTCGATCGACCATTTCATGGGGGTCGCCAAGCAAGGCTGTCCGCCATTTTTTTGTCCGCCATTTTTCCCCCCCTTTTCCGGCGGGTGCCTTACCTCCCTTGGGCTGGGCCAGCTGGTGGTCGGCCTGCTCCGTTTCTGCCGCTTGCCAGCTACGCCTCGGCCGGCGCAGGGGGCAGAACCACGCATGCACGGCACTCCCGGGCAGGGAAAGTCCTTGACTTACGACCGGTTTAGTCCTCGACTTACGGCCGGTTTAGTCCTCGACTTACGACCGGTTTAGTCCTCGACTTACGACCGGTTGGGGTCGCGGCATTAAAAAGGTTGAGAACCACTGCGTCTACTCAATCAACCAATCCCTGAATATCATAAGGCTCAGATATACATGAGCTTTGATATTGATCTTTCCAAGAACCTAATTTACATCAGGCTGCAATCAATCTCGATTTCTTATGAACTCTGGTTCTTGGATCTTTCAGACTACAGAAGAATATGATGAGGGCTGTCTATCGAATGACAACTAAGTTTGTATTCATTTCTTCCTAGTCCTGTCCCTGATCCACTGCCAGTCCTACTGAACCTTCATCAAGGTTCATCAGAGTCTGAAAGTGGAAAAATCAAGCAAAGTGCCTGTGACTGTCAACTCCAATCGTGCAGGGGAATGAGACTTGGCCACCCTACAGATCATGTCTGCCTCTTTTATGATCTCATAAGGTAACCCTCACAAATCACTCCTTCTTAGCTTGAGTTTCTTCCTTCTGCAATGCAGGGCATATCAACAGGTTGTTTTGAGGGAGTTTGATGATAAAACACTTTGAGCATGAAAGTGCTAGAGAAAAGTATTATGAACTACTGCTACCATAGGCTTTTAAAGTGAGTGCCCCAATCCTTCACATTGGAAGCAAAGCAGATCTTAAAAACAGGGAGTTATAAAGCCTTGAGCATGGCAGGGAGCTTTGGATAAACTCCTCATAAAATGCTTTATCATCTAAGATGAATGATGAAGGTAATGGACAACTATGAAACTATGTCATTGTTCTTTCTCTGATATTGATGTTGACCATGATCAGAGACATCAAAGCGGGCCCAGCATACTTTATGTTTGACTGCATGATGCCATTATATTTTCTTCCTTCTATACCCACAGCTTCCTTGGGTATTGAATTATTATTATTTCCTTTTTCTTATTACTGAATGGAAAAGCTCCTTCACATCCATCACACACAGAACACTTCAGGAGTCTGCAGAAACTCATCTTGTGTTCTTTATTCCACCCCAAGGACACTGTTCTGAATGCAGCAGAGAAGGAGGAGGAGAAAAAAGCCCTTCTGTCCATAATTAACATCTTACACATCCCAGAGGTCTGTAACAGGGCCTGGCATTTAATGCTTTGCTGCAGCTAATAGGCAATCAAGCGAACTTTCACTTGAGGATGGAGTCAGGGACTTTCCTTGATGCTCTTTATTTATTTATTTATTTTTGATTTATATCCCGCCCTTCTCCCAACGGGACTCAGGGCAGCTCACAACATATTTAAAAACATAGACCTATTTACAACCCCCACCAGATAAAACCAAATTAAACCAATAAACCAACAAATCCAGACACAGAGAAACTACAAAGGAATGATGGAAGATGAGGATAAGGGAGAAAACTGTTTCTTTGGAATGCTCTATATTAAAATATCTGGCTTCCCTTAAAAGGCAAGGTGGTCCTCATTTAGTGACTGCTCCGTTTAGTAATTGTTCACAGTTACAATAGTGATAAAAAATAACTTTGTGTTCAATCATTACATTTACAACCTTTGTAGGTCTATAAAACAAAGAAAAAGCAAGATCATAAGCACCACTGAGGTTTCACTTTCATGATTGCTTCCCTTAACAACCAAGCTGCTTGTCCCGATTGTGGTTGTTAAATGAGAATTTTCTGTATTTAAATTGAGGAGTTTATAATTTTGTGATACAGGCAGCACCAAATTGCTTGGCACCTCTTTTGTGAAGATGGGAGCAGAGATGCGTGTGGCTTCAAGTTGGTTTTTGACTCCTGGTGACTGCCTGGGCAGGTCCTTGAATTTTTATCAGCAAGGCTTTTCAGAAGTGGTTTGACATTGCCTGCTTCCTAAGGTTGAGAAAGAGGAACTGGTCCAGGTCACCCACCTAGCTTCATGCTTAATATGGGACTAGAACTCACAATCTCCCAGTTTCTAGACTGATCCCTTAACCACTATACCAAGCTGGCTTTAACTGGATAAGTAAAGGCACTCAGATTCTGTAAAATCATGGAGGCTCTAAGGTTTTAGGTGTAATTCTGAATTACCTTCTCTGATTCATCCAACCACGGTTTTCTCAATCTCCCCTCACCTTTCAACCCCCTTTCATTCTTCTTTCATATATATTTTGTAGGCAAATTCTCTTTGTAGTCACATTCTATATGACCAAACCATCTCAGTATATGTCTTTCATACTGGTTCTTCTCTTGTGTATTCAGTTTATAATCCAGACATGTCAAATACAAGGTCGCAGTTGGCTGCAACCACCCGGCCACACCCATTCCGGCCACGCCCACCCAGTCAGCCGTGATCATCCTGGCCACGCCCCCAGTCCCCCTCCCCGAGGGCAACTACAATGCTGATGCGGCCCTTAATAAACCTTTTCTTGGTTTATCATATATATATCCAAAGTAGCCCATTCTGACTGCATGCAATATCCTTTTAGATTCTGTCAGACATACTTTAACTATCAACTACATGTAACGAATAAGCAGAAGCACATCCTTTATACACAGCCATTTTCATTTCTTTTGACAAAACATTCATTGTTCACAACAGTCCAACAGTCCTCGACGTACAATCACAATTGAGCCCAAAATTTATGTTGGTAAGTGAGACATTTGTTAATGCCCCATTTTATGACTCTTCTTGCCACAGTTGTTAAGTGAATTACTGCAGATATTAAATTAGTAACCCGGTTGTTAAATGAATCTAGCTTCCCCATTGACTCTGCTTGTCAGAAGGTTGCAAGACGGGATCACATGACCTCTAAACCCTGCAACAGTCATAAATATAAACCTGTTGCCAAGCATCCAAATTTTGATCATGTGACCACAGGGATCCTGCAATGGTCGCTGAGTGTGAAAAACAGTCATACGTCATTTTTCCCAATGTTGTAGCTTTGAACGGTCACTAAATGAACTGTTGTAAGTTGAGGACTACTACCAGCAGTTGCATATCTTTAAATCTTTCCATTTTTTCCACAAACAAAAAGGAATAGTGTATTCCAGGATTGTACAAAAGGTTCAAATCTGAAACAAACAGAGCTTGAAACAGGATGTTAAAGCCGTTCCAGATATGTTCTGAGACAGAAACAGCCTTGTTTTAAGCCTGAAAGGGGATCAGTTTGAATTCAGAACCCTTTTGATGTGTTCGGAAAAACATCAAAGCATTTCCAGTAAGATTGGAAGAGCCAATTTCAAACCTTAAGTGGCTGTTTCACAGCTCCAAACCAAGCGTGTGTGTGCGTGGGGGGACACACACACAAACCCAAACACACACACACAAATATAAGCACAAGCCAGTGCTTTTCTTACTGGTACAGGTCTGTTCCCAAGAAAGTTGAGGTCACTGTTCTCCCCAAAGAGGTAGCCTTCAGGATGTGTAGAGTCAAACTTCTCACCTCCCATGATGAAGTGACTGGCAAAGTAGCTACCTGAAAGAGAGAGCACAAAGTCTGTCAGAATCAAGTTGAGAAGGCAAGGTAGTGATTTATAGGACAAAAAAAAAAGCACTTCAGAGAAACAGGGAATCAAGGCATGGCCAAAGCAAATCAGTAAAGTGTAGAGTAGTTCATAAAAATAAAGGGTTTAATTTCACACACAGCTGGCCCTTAGAATTGTGGAGAAATATTTCAGAAATGTCCTGCTCAAAGACTTGGAAGCCAAAAAGGTTAATCAGGAAAATAAAGATTACAGAAAGCCTACAGATCAGGGCTTCTGCAATTCTTGCCACAGTGCCCTTTACCAGCCGCGGCCACAGGAGGCTTTGGTATTTTCTTCTGTGTAAAGTACCATGTTGTATCTATATGTGAAGTCGTATGCTTCTGTTTCCCCCCATTTAAACTATGAGGTCATTTGCATGTCTCAGGTGACCTGGCTTGAAGACATCCCATAGCCATTTGTCAGGAACACAGATGCATAACATTGTCCTCCACCCACTTCCAGCCCACCGCAAAAGGGCAGTTCACATCCATCTTCCTCTTGCTTCATGTCAAAAGTTGTGTTTTCCGTTCTTAGCCAGCAGAAACAGTGTTGGGTAGGCAGTTGGGAGAGGTCACTCTCTCCCCTCCAGTTAGGGCCATTTGTCTTGGACTGCTAGGCAGCCTGCTATTCTTCAAAGGGAACTTTCTCACTTAAGGCCTGACTGCCCTGCACTTTGCACGGCATGTTTCATGGAGTCCTTATATACATGAAAACATTGATGTTTAGAACACCATTATATGAAGAACAATTAAAGAATTTCAGCAAGTGTGAGAAAGTAATCTGCTTACACCTGATTCTCCCTGCCTATCATCTTGCAAAGAAATGAATGCAATGAGGCAGTGCTATTTTTATATTTTAATCCCATTTTCCATATTTTGTAATAATATGGAAAATGGTATTAAAATATGAAATATTTATACTTTATTTTAAATATAAAATATGAAATATTTTAGAGTTAAAATATAAAAAAAATCAATATGGACCAGCATTTTCTGATATCACTTACGGATTTGTTCTGATGAAATTAACAAGCATTTTGTTATTTTCCCCTTTTAATCCAAATGACAGGAAGGATAGCAAAATTTGTCTACCATACCACTCTTCTGTAAGATTATTAAACCTCTGTCCAAAATTAGTACACAGGATGTCAGGCTGGAAGACAACCAGGTACTTCACTCCGCACCCCTTCTCTGTCCCGCTACCTATCAGCTGGGCTATTTTTTTGGCAGAGGCTCAACATCTTCCAAATAGGATTTTTTAAAAAGCTAGAATGCTACATGAGGTTTATATTATGACCTTCACATAATATGTATTTTCATAAATCTTACAACTACAGTCTAGGTAGGTTAATATTCTCATTTCCAAATTCTGCAAGAGGACCTGGGATAGATGGATAGAAGACCCCCCACGTGATGAAGATGAGAATCAAAACTCAATTTCTAGATTCATTCCAATGCCACTATGCTTCACTTTACATTTTAAACCACTATATTCAAGTCATGAATTATTGGCACACAATTATTATTGTCCGGGCCACATTCCTTCTGTAGTGCTTGGATCTTTCAGCAGATCACAAAGAAATGTGTGCGGTGGAGAAAATAAATGCAGCATATAAAATAACGACTGCACCCATTTTCCTCCCTGTCTTTTGGACATGACCAGGTTAAATCCAGCTCCTCTCTTTATCTAATCCTATCAGACCCAAACTGACCCCCAAAGTCTACTGTAAATCCATCTAAACAAAATAGAAGCCTCCTCACTACCTCACAGTATGACCTAAGACAAGCCTTAAAAAAGGAATTGCAACATAGAACTAACAGTCCATCCTCAATCAAGGATACTCCTCTGACTATCTTAAGATTCCATGTCTCCAGCTCTGCTGCTCTCCTGAAAGAGCTACTTTGACTAACAGCAATAATCTCACTTCCTCAAAAGCTGCCAACAAATCCTTAGGATTTCCCATCTGCAGTCCTCAAATTTCTATAAAATCCTTTGCTTTTCTATCATACAGGGTTTCTCGTTCTCGTAAAACAGGCACACAACAATAAACATGGTTCTTTCTCCCCAGTGTTGTGCTCTATACTTTTGAATTTTCCATAACAATGTGAATCCAGCAGAGCCTTCCTCAGGTATGTATCTCTCTCCTATTGCAGTCAGGTTTGCTTAAATTTTTTTGACAGAGCTTAGAGACTATGAAACAACATTCATAGGAGTTTGTTCTTTCAGCTCCAGGGTTCAGCTTTGTTGTTCAGGTTAACAAGGGACATCTCGGCAAATGGTTGTATAGCCTACTCCCAGGCTGGGATTCACCTCAAAACTATGCTAAATTTATCTGAAGACAACAATTGTTAGCCTTGAAAAGAAAAAAAAGCTGCCATTACATCAGTCTTCTCACACAAAATGGTTTCTCTTTTCACGAATGTCTTGATATCCTTGAAAAACTGCAGAAGATACTAACCATCTCTCTCTCTCTCTCTCTCTCTCTCTCTCTCTCTCTCTCTCTGTGTGTGTGTGTGTGTGTGTGTGTGTGTGTGTGTGTGTGTACAACAGAAGGTCGCCATTGGGTAAATATGCAAATTTATGCAAATATTTACCCTCTAAAATGCTTAACTCTTAGACTTGCTTTCTCCCTAAATGCCACTAAAATTTCTGCATCATGCATTGTCCCAAGAAGAATGATAAAAAGAATCTTACTGGAATTCACAAGCTGCTTCACTTTTAAGGCCCCAATGAACTCAGCAGTCCGCAAGGGGTTTAAACAAGGGGACTAAAGTTCATCCAGGGACACGACACATGTTTAGCTTTTGCAATTTGATATTTATTTGGAATTTAGTTTCAACTTCCTAGAAATACCAAGGTAGAATAAATTTTTAAAAGCTACCATATCATGGTAAAATATCTTGTAATTTGCATATTTAAAAACAGAGAAATATCAATCACATAAAGATATTTTGCACAGAATAGTCATTACCATTTTTCTTTTATCTGAACTACTATATTGTTATCTATGTCTTTTATAGATTACACTGAAGCAAGTCTTCTAAAACTTATCTTCAGCAATGCATTATCTGGGGGTACCTTAGGAACCACTGGGCATATGTTCTAAGCCAGAGGTCCCCACAAACCCTGGTCTGCAGCCTGCTACATTGGGAACCAGGCAGCGTAAGCAATGGGCGAGCACATGAGCACGCGAAGCTCCATTTGTGCAAGCATGATGCAGGCATGTGAAGCCATCCCTTCTCCCTTTCCCCACCACCACTTCTGATCCAGAACTGGAAAAGTTGGGGACCGCTGTTCTAAGCCATTACAACTCACTAAACATGTTCTAGTATTTACTAGAAACAGAATTTGTTATGAGCTCTTTAAAGCTTCATATAAAGTATATTCTTAGCCACTTAATATGCCTTTTCTAAATTGGTGACTATTTCATTTGAATGAATAAACTCAATAAAAGGAGATATGCTGTATTCCTTTTGTGATGTAGTTTTAAAATCTTAAGTACCAATAATTAAATGTAGGTGAGTTAAAATACCTGGTTTAAGAAAATGTTTCAAGTTTCAAGCTTTACTTGGAAATTTCGTTTACCAAAGTAAAATACTGTGTGATGAATAATGCAGAGCATAACCTAACACACTCTTTAAAAGGTGCAAATAGAAGAACTCCTCTCCCTGTAATCTAAAGTCTTTATCTATTTGCAACCCAGAAATCACCATCTTTTCAATCCCAGTTCAACAAAAGTCCATTGGGAGTTATCAGAAATATCAATCAAATAGTTTATCCTGATCAAATAGATCAACTTTATATTTCTCGCTTTTGCTCTTCACAATCTTGACTTTTAAATCATTCCAATGGTATTCTTTGGCATTCAAGAGGAGTTTTCAAAGCTTTTACCAACCTAGTCTGCAAACCCTTTAAAAGGGCATTGTCCAGAATTCGTCTCAGGTATTCCATGTCTAGACCCTTTTCTTGATTTGTTTTTTGAAATCCCATTTTGATAATCTCAACTTCATTGTCTTCCATATTTTCAAACTATGTCAGGTAAACATTTTTTAAAGTTTTCTTCATCATTTTCTAAAAGTTTATCCACTGAAATCTGAATCCTTCTGAGATATTATTAATATCTCAGTCCAGTTTTCAAAAATCTCTTTAAGGTAAGAAAAAAATATAGCTGGCTAGCTATTTTAACTCTTTTCTGCCTGGTCTGTTGGTTCCCTCTAGTATCCATCTGAACCTTCAGCAAACCTCAGTTCCTAATATGGGTTTAGTTCCATTTCAGACATTTCCCAAGATTACTTAATTTTCCCCACAACAACAAATCTGTGAGGTGGGTTTAGTTGAGGGAGTAACTAGCCCCAAATCACCCAGCTAGCTTTCATGGCTAAGGCAGGATTAAAACTCACTGAATCCTGGTTTCTAGCCTTAACCACTAGACCAAACTGTCTCTTCACCGTATATCCATAAAGTGGCTAAAATGAGTTTTTCTGAATATGACTAGAGTCGTTATTAAAGCTTTGCTGCTGCTGAGAGCAAAGATGTCATCTCCCTTGACTGCTGACTCCCAAACCCATGGGAGATGGCTGTTTTACAGTCTCCTCACTAAGAACTGCCATTCAGAGCACTTGTGGGTGTTCTCCCAATTTCTCCTTTTCTGGAGAAATTCAAAAGACCAGTCTATCACCACTTTGTCATTCTTCACAGCGATCGTTGTCTCTACTCATTTGCAGAGATATATTCAGTCAGCCATAACTCATACCAGAAGCCAAGATAATATTATTTTAAAATGAAACAATATCTTAAATATGGCAAGAAATATCTTGCCATATTAACTTAAGATAATATATTATTTTAAAATAATATTAATTGTATATTAATACGTATCTGTCTTTGCAGACAGCCAACCCAAATAAAAGTTACAATATTAATTCCTTCTAATTACAAAGGCAATGCATACAATTTATTTTTGTATGAAAGAATAAGATTCTTTAAAAAAAATAAACAAATGTGTATATATACATTTGCCAGTGTATGTTCCACATATGTCTTACATGTTCAATCACAATTATATTCTAATCAAAGGATTTAATAGTAAGAACATCACGCCTTTAATAATCTAATTTTAATAAAAGACAGGCCTGTTTTAATGTAATATGTCAATTCATTAGGAGGTAGACCCTGATTACCTGCATCTCCATTACGAAGCATACAGTAGCAAAGTTGGATTTTATTACTACTTATGGTAGATAGGAAGTGACCAGGTTTTTTATCATTTATTTCAGCTAAGGAAAATAGAGGGCACAACCTTAAACCTCTGGCACAGTAGCATTTTCACTAGCCAAGCAATTCAGAAGTTATATACTTTGTTAGAGAAGAAATGCATGGATACCATACACACAAACACACACACATTTTATTTCCCAAGCAATTTTCTGGCTGAGTGAATTGAGTAGACTGAAGGACATTATTAAAAATGGCTCCATTAATTCAGCATGCTCTCTTGGCTCTGTTTTTGTCCTTCATCCAACAAGGATTCACAGGTTATAGAAGCGCACAGTGATTATTCTAGTATTCCCTTTGCACAGCACAGTATAATCTGTAAAAGTAAAAACAAGAAACAAAGACACCCCATTTTATTTCATTCAATAAATCTGTCATTTGCTTTTCATTGTAAAACTTCTAAAGGTAAGCCTGTTACATTTGCCTGCATCCCTGCGCTTTAGCAGATTACAGTTGTACAAGATGTAGAGATGGCGAGCCAGTTTCTGAGAAACAATGATTTCAATTTGCTAGCACCACACAGCATGGAAACGCTTCCTCTAAAACAAGGTTTGAGGATGCTTCCAGGTGAGGCTTTTATTGTGTTATCTTCCTGTTATTTCATAAGATTCTATAAAGGGATTGGATTCATGTATTGTCAGTATAAAGACTCTGGTGATTGTGGCAGCGACAAATTGACTACATAAATAATGCTCCATTTTTTCCATAATTTTTATTTCCAGAAAAAACTGTGCTTGGCAAAAGAGGGGGAGGGAGGAAGACAAGCCAGAATCACCCCAGAAATCCATTCCAAGCAGATTCTTCCTTTCCTCCAACCATCGGCCATTTCCCTGCAGGAAGAATCAATATTTGTTTACTATTTATTTACCATCTTTTCCACTTCTAGTTAAACCAACTCATGGTGGTTTATTGTAACTTTATTTAAAATTGTTTACACCTTGTAAGGATTGTACTATTGCCTGAAAAAACAGTTATCAATAGTCATAATGAATAAAGAAATAAATAGACAAAACAGCATCTAATATTATCGTATATCATTAGTACATTGCCCTTAATTTAGAAGCATGCTTTCTTGTACTATCCCAAATAACTCTTTTATGTAGATTTGAAATATGTACTAAGCCAGTCTTGTGAATATTCCCAATTGTATCCTTTGTATCAGTCTACTGGAACATTTACAAATCCTTTTTAACATCCCGTCATCAAAAAACAACAACACCCCTTTGTTTCACATACTGTCCATTGCAGAAAGGGATTATACATTTTTAAAATAAGTCACAGGTACGATTTACTATCTACAAAGAATCAATTAGCATTGATATTAATACAGCATCTCCTCCATTCCCTAAACTATAGACAAGCTAGGATAGAAAAAAAATTTCTTTCATCTGAAATGGGCGACTGTACAGATTTAAAAGAAATTATTTTAACATTTCCCAAATAAGAAAAAACACCAGGTATCTTAAACACAGAGATGTTGCTAGTGTTTTCAACTATTCTGCAATCAATTATTGATGACTGCTGCTTTTTGCCCCTATTTTTCCATGTGCATAATTTATAGAGAAACAGAGATGCACAAGAAAGATGGAGAGAGAAATTGCTGCCTATAAATACTGTGAATTCCTTCAGATCTCACCAAAAACAATATAGGTACAACATTTTGGGCCAGTATATGAGAAAGGAAATAGAATTATTCAATACACTGTCTTCCACTAAAAGACTGAAGATGGAGGGGGAAAGGAAAGGGACTGTATTTAAATAGCAACATTATTTCATCTATTAATATTTAGGGAGCATAGTATCATAAAGATATCAGTAACTTTGATTCAGTCAAATAGCCACAAACTTCCTGGAAGTCTCTTTCACTATATTCTCTCAAAATAATTACAAATCATTTTGCTCACTTAGAGACATTTATCCCTTTGGGGATTTTTATTGTTGTTTTTGTGTTATGAGTACATATTTTAACCATGGAATTTTGCATGGAAATGTTCAGGATTAACAGTGTGCATAGGGTAATTTTCTACACTGGTGCCTAACCTATACTTTCAATTCCAGAATTGTAATTGTTTTTCAGTTAGTTCATGCTGTAGTGTTTATGTACTATGCTATAGTGTACACTGTAGGGCATCCATATTAGGTTCTCTGACTAGCTTGGAAGCTCAGCCCAGGAACCTTGCAAGAATCTTACTAGCATCTTCTCAAACTCAATAAAATCGTTCTGATGAACAGCAGTTTCAAGACAAGCATATCCATCCATACACCCTCACTGTCTCAATACCATAAATCAGGAAAGAAAGGAGTTCTCTACTTAGATGTAAATCTGTGCTTGAAGTAGTGAAAGTTCAAGAAATGATGTCACATACTAAGCCTTCACCATTTAAATTCTTCTTCTGCAATCTAATTATTTTAGTTTCAGGATACGTGATCTTCTCATCATTTACATGATCCCCCAAATCTGGCAATTTTATTTTTCTAGATAACCTAAAACTCTAAAGTCCTTAAATCCTAGGCAAAAGTACAATGATTACAATTTTGAATCAATGCAATCTAGTAATCCACTACATTTCCTTTACTTTAGAACAATATAAATACAGCTGCTGTATTTATCTAACTTCTGTTGTATTTATCTTTTGATACTGCTGTGCAATACCTACTGGTCAAAGTACAAAGGGGCTGTTCCACTAAGTTAAGCATTTGTTTCTGCTGTGAAATCCGTTATAGTGAAATAAATTTTGATTGGAGAAAATCAGTTGAAAAACAACAGAGTGGTTATTTCTCAACTCCCATTTGATTTTACCTTGATTGGAGCACTGTGAATGAGGATTTGTGGCAACAAAACAAAACTGCTAAGTGGAATAATATTAACAATGCCTAGAAGAAATTAATATGTTCACTGGTGAACTGGCAGTTTAACAAGCTACTAATTATATTCCTAAATGCCCAAGAACAAACACACTCGGGAAGGTAAAAATACTTTTGAAAAAAAGCAACTAATGAGCCAGCATCCAAAGCTTATATTTTATAAATAATGTGCAATGAGCCTGAGCTTCATATTTATGTCTTTTCAAAAGAAATTAATGCTTTAATTGTTGCCTCTCAAGATTCTGGATCTCCTTTGGATCACTATAGAGCAGGTGGTTATTAGCAAGATGTAATCCTCAGAATTTACATCTTCCAAGCAGTAGCGGGAGTGATGGGTGGAAGGTACAATTGGAAGCAGAGAAAAATGAGGCTTCTGTTATTATAAAGCAACATTACAAAACATTAAGGAAGATCTATGACCTGATTTTGCTCACAATATTTATTTCAACTTGGCAATCTTGGAGGCAGCCATCCTCTCAGAAACTGTGCTGGAAAACTATACTCAGTCATGGCCGACAAAGTGAAAACTCTCTCTGTTTTAGCCTCTAACAAAACTCCACTTAGAGAATCATGGTTTGGGAAAAGGCATTTGCCTGAATGCTCGGAGCATTATTGGGCAGTTAAATGTGATGATGCCAGACTAGGGGAAATAGCCACCTGTTTTACAACGCAGAACTGGCTTGCAGAACTGGCTTTTATATTTTGGATCTCACCCAGCTTGGTTCTCCTTTGGCCACCCTCCAAATTAACGTTCTGCAATAAAAGACCTGATTGGGTTGAGACCAAGGCCTTCAGGGATTGCTTTTATCCTGGAGCTGATTGCTGTTCAAGTGCCATCTAGATAACAGTCATTCTGCAATCTGCACTCTTTTCATCCAAATTGTGATAAGCACTCCAAGCTTGCTTTTTTGCTTCCTCTTCTCAACAATCCTTTCTTACATGTGTCATGTTTTAGTCTGTAAGCCTGAGTTGAGAGACACTCTCACTACTGGTATCTATTAAGCTGCCCTGGGAGTATCTTGGACTAAAAAAGTGATAACATCCCTGAAATAATAATGCCACACCATCATCTAAAATGCCAGCATGTAGAATGAATTGCTAAAAGAATGCTAATAAAACAATTATGTCAATAAACTAATTTCAACCCACAAGAATCTATTTCTGCAAAACCAACAAGTTTGGAAAACTTAAGCTTCAGCCCTTTGAAAACTCCATAATATCTATCAATAAGCAACAGAGTAATTTTTCATTACCAACAAATACTGGTAGATTCGTTTAATATGCAATCAATTGATGGAATTCAACATGCAATGGCTCCTACTGGAGGTTGGGACATTTTGTATGTGAGCATTCCTGAGATCAATGAGTGAAGCAGGCTTTATAACATAATAGAAATGAGACTTCTTTAGAAAATACATTATAAATATAGGCAAAACCTAGCATCTAGTTAGCTACATTTTTCCAGATACACCTGCTCTATCTGTTTGCAGCTGAGAAAAAAGACAGAAGTTAGTGACCTCCAATTGACAATCTTTTAAAACAAAGAACAGGTCAGTGACAGACAAAGAGAGGATGTAATCTCTCTACATCCTACTGCCCTCATGTGGTGAACAGTCATTTGGTACTCAAGAGTCAGTGCCACTGGATTGGACCTCCAACAGTTCAGTCCTTGTAGAAGAAAAGTGGGGTGAATAATGCTATAAATACAACCTAAACTAGCCTGGAATTGAATAACTGAAATTCCATGAAAAGACTTACTTAGTAATATGCACTGTGGGAAGTCAGTCCCCCCCCCCAGAGAAGGAAATATTAAAAGGGCAGAATATTATATTTCCTCAAAGGATCTTAAAGAGGCAGAAAAGCATGCCCAGTTTTTCTTAATAGCCCCAAGTCTCCCTCCCCCAAGCAGAAAACAAGCTCTGTAGAAATGCAGATTAATAATCCATTCAGGAAAGTTGGAGGCCTCTAGCTAGAAGCTTAGGAAGACAAAGAACCTTAAAATCTACATACCCCACCCAAACTCTAAGACAGGACATAATAGGATTAACCCACAGATGCCAAAGGGGCACACTCAGACTCAGGTCAAAGTACATGACACAGAAAATACAAAGCCTCAAACAGGAACAGGAAACAACTCCAAACAAAAGCCCAAGAGGGTATAAAACCCACTGCCTACATGTGCTCTCTCTTTTCTTCCAGAGCCATCTTTCTGTCTGGCTCTCCTCTTCAATAAACTACAACCTTCTTTCTAAAGCAGTCGCCATGTTGTTTATTCCCGGCTTGGACTCTTATTCAGAATAAAACTAAATCAGAACACACAATCTACGACTGAAGCATGCAGTATCTGAAAATGATTCAACTATGAAATATTTTTACTATTCCTCAAGCAATATCAAATGAGTTCACACATGACACAATTTATTTATTCATACCCTGCCTTTATTATTTTTATAAATAACTCAATGTAGTGAACACACCCAACACTCCTTCCTCTTCCTATTTTCTCCAAAACCCATCCTGTGAGGCAAGTTGGGCTGAGAGAGAGAAATTAGTCCAAAATTATCCAGATGGTTTTCATGACTAAGGCAGGACTGGAATTCACAGTCTCCTGGTTTCTAGCCTGGTGCCTTAACACTACACCAAACTGGTCTTATATCTATTTTTTTTATAAAAAATAATTGTATCTTTTTATATTTATATAATTAGAATTTGCTTTAAACTAGAAAAAGAATGTGTATTGCTTTCAAGGGAATACTACACCATAAAACAGAAAGGGAGAAGAAAGAGCTAAAAGGCTGTTATACTGTAAAATATTTGCTGTGCTGTATCAATGAGAAAATAGGTTAGAAAGTAATGCCAAGAGCAAAAGAAGAGAGAGTAGGAATGGGTGAATGAAGCAATGACTGGGTTGATCCCAAAGGTGCTTTTTTTCACGAGGCAACTGGGCTTTCTTGTTTTTGTTTGAAGATGTTTCGCTTCTCATCCATAGACTGGGTTGATCCACCACACTAAAGCCATGATATGGCTTTGAATAAGCAGAGTTCTGTCTCAAAAACTGCTGTGCAATCTGAACTAGATTCAATGTTAAAAACAAGCCTGACTGTTTCTTTGCTGGAGCCAGTCGAGGATCTATAACATTGATATTTGCTGAAAGAGAAAGCATCCTGGGTGTCTTTGTCTTCCAGTATGGCATGAATCATTCAAGTATCAGTGACTTGAGAGATAAATTTCTACCTCCTTGGATTTGTAAGAGACAATTCCCTTCAGAGATACATAAAGACTAAAAAGACAAGTTATATTCAAACTGCCCACCCACCACTGTTCACCTGTGGGGGGAAAAATGGCTGCTGGAAGTGTTAATACATTAATTGCTGATTAAAAACAGGGCTTTCAATTTAATAAGATTTTGATCTGCCTGGTGAGAGATATTTAGCACTTGCAACAGCATAGCATTTCCATTTATAAGCTGGACTTCCTTCTGAAATACTAGCCTCGGAACAGATGGGCTATAATTTATCGACGGAGGAAGAAAATCTAAAATGTAATTGTTAGCAGATTAAATTATCCAGGGCCAGGGAATTACCAGTTGGCATCCAAAACAGTATTGTAAGAGGGGTCCATAGAAAAAAAAGAAAAAAGGTGCAACATGAAGGACTCAGCATGATGTGACACCTGGGTATCACTTCTTTGCAAAAAAAAAAAAAAATTCTTCACCTTTTAGAGAAGGTTACAAAATCTTCTTAAGGTTAAAATAAAAAACTATGCACCACAAATAGGTATATGTTTTCATACCATTAGAATGTAATATCCATTCTATTGGAACGCAAGATATACACACTTTCTCTCTGCCTCTGTCTTTCTGTTTTTCTGTCTCTGTCTGTCTGTCTGTCTGTCTCTCATGCCCCATTGCAATCATATAGACCAGTGGTTCTCAACCTGTGGGTCGGGACCCCATTTGGGGTCGATCGACCATTTCACGGGGGTCACCAAGCAAGGCTGTCTGCCATTTTTTTTGTCCGCCATTTTTTTTGTCCACCATTTTTCCCCCTTTTCCAGCGGGTGCCTTACCTCCCTTGGGCTGGGCCAGCTGGTGGTCGGCCTGCTCCGTCTCTGCCGCTTGCCAGCTACGCCTCGGCCGGCGCAGGGGGTGGAACCACGCATGTGCGGCGCTCCCAGGCAGGGAAAGTCCTCGACTTACGACCGGTTGGATAGTCCTCGACTTACGACCGGTTTAGTCCTCGACTTATGACCGGTTTAGTCCTCGACTTACGACCGGTTGGGGTCGCGGCATTAAAAAGGTTGAGAACCACTGATATAGACCTTTGGTGACTGTTATCTATACTGTGTCTTTCTTTCTTAAACCATGGAAATCAAAGCTCATTGGGATGTTGTGTGTTCTCTCACCAAGGCACAGTGCACCCAAGCAGTGTACTTTGCTTCAGTGTACTAGTTCCAGACCAAGTCCTTTTATTAGAAGGCATAATAGATCAAATATTACTTACTCCAAAAAATTAAATCAGGCTTAAGTGTTGCCTGAAGCCCTTTGTTCCAAGACATTGTAACAATGCCTGTGGGGAAGACATTAAGACAAGCACATGCTGTAAAAAAAAAAATACGTAACTTCTTCGTTATTCTTTCCCAGCATAGGTCTGTGTAAAAGTTTGGGAGGTCACCTGGTTGGGAAGAAAGGCCTTTTAAAGAGAATTCTCATGATCACAGCAGAACTTGTTTAAAGAGGCCACCTTTAAGGAAAGTTCAGAAGCTTCATCCAATCAAAATGTGGCAGCCAAGTTGCCAACTAGTGCAAAATATCAAGAGAATTTTTTGTGGAAAAACCAGTGCTGGTTGCCAGTTGTTCCCCAAGCACAAATTAAGATATAGGCTTCTTCTACCTTTACAGTCCTAAGCAGCTTGAGATCTGATTACCGTTAAGACCACCATCTTGACCTGAATGTTTAGACCAGTGGTTCTCAACCTTTTTAATGCCGCGACCCCAACCGGTCGTAAGTCGAGGACTAAACTGGTTGTAAGTCGAGGACTAAACCGGTGGTAAGTTGAGGACTAAACCAATCGTAAGTCGAGGACTACCCAACTGGTCGTAGGTCGAGGACTTTCCCTGCCC
The DNA here is from genome assembly GCF_001527695.2 of Protobothrops mucrosquamatus. Taxonomy (NCBI): domain Eukaryota; kingdom Metazoa; phylum Chordata; class Lepidosauria; order Squamata; family Viperidae; genus Protobothrops; species Protobothrops mucrosquamatus. The sequence continues at coordinate 28,338 of NW_015390068.1, forward strand.
GGGAGCGCCGCGCATGCGTGGTTCCGCCCCCTGCGCCAGCCGAGGCGTAGCTGGCAAGCGGCAGAGACGGAGCAGGCCGACCACCAGCGGGCCCAGCCCAAGGGAGGTAAGGCACCCGCCGGAAAAGGGGGAAAAATGGCGGACAAAAAAAATGGCGGACAAAAAAAATGGCGGACAGCCTTGCTTGGCGACCCCCATGAAATGGTCGATCGACCCCAAATGGGGTCCCGACCCACAGGTTGAGAACCACTGGTTTAGACATTAAGGCTGCCCTCCCTTTCAAAGGTCCCATTTGCCAGGTTTAGAGAGACTTTTTCCTTGTTGCTCCCAAGCTATAGAATGGTTATACTTCCTTGGGAGTTGTGTGCAGCCCCCATTCTTTCTGCTTATAGAAAGTGAGTCAAGACTTTCCTCTTTAGCCAGATATTTTCAATATCTTTATTTTTTATTTTTTATTATTAGCCATATTTAGTCACACCTGGGTAAATATATGTGATAAAAACGAATAAACATCATAATTGTGTTTAAAACTCTCAATTTGGGACCTTTTTTAATCTGCCAGTTTCAAACTACCTGGTGCAAGAGCACAAGCATTAAATGCTTTTTCTAAGAAAGGCTGCTTTGTCATGCCAGATTTTATTGACCATCACAACCTTAGACAAAAATAGGCAAAGGAAAGAGAACAGTCTGGGGGCTACCAAAATATACTTTGTGAGGGACTAAAAGCACTGAAGCAGAGTAGAATTCAGCTGGGCACTTGGAATCTAGACATAATACAAACTGAATTGGGCACAATTAAAATGCAGCTTATTCAGGCAGGTATCAGACAAAAAAGACAAGATGAAGAGGATTAGGACTACTTAGGGGAATTGTTGCCCCACCTCCCAAGAGGCCATTGACTCAGCTTAAAGGCCATGATGGCACAGTTGGGAGCTTTTCTCTCCAAGAGTCTAAATATCATAAAACTGTCAAACTCTAGATTAAAGCCATGCATTTTAGATAAGTTTCTCAAAGTATTTACTCTTATGCATTACTACTGATCCTGCCTTCCTTGAATATTTGCAAAGCGTCCTCATTATTAGCATATTGCAGTATTTGCTTTGCATTATTTAATTTATTTGATAGCAGCCATAGCCCAATGTTGCTCCACTAAAGCCAAGCAAATAATAATAAAATCAATCCATATTTTCCGATGGCATTGACAATAGGACCAGCCTGAAGCTTTCTGTGGCAAATGACAAGCTAATGTTCCCCATTGTTGGGGAAAAAATCAACAACTCAGTCATTAAGCAAAGTGGTCACTATGTGAAATCACAACTGTGCTTATAATTTAACTTCAGCTTTTCTTTGCTTTACAGACCTTTGGAAGTCATACATGCAAGGATTGATCATAACATTATTTTTTCATCACTCTCATAAATACAAATGGTTGCTAAACAAGGCAGTTTCTAAACAAGAACTACACAACTTTCCACCCAGAAATAATTTCTTTATAAGAATATTTCTAATGCTTCAGAGATTCTTTAAAAAATTATTGCTCTTAACATTGTACCTTTTGCTGGTGATTCTTTTCAGTTCCCTTTCCAGCTGCTCCTTTGTCATGATTTTTAGTATTTAAACACACTTCCCACCTAATTATCATCTCATCATCCAGTCAGATGTATGAGATCAGTAGGTAGGCCTACTGTTATACAGAACCCAAGTCAGTAAGTCCTGGTTAGAATGTCAGTCCACTGCAGACCAAGGATTCCTAGTTGTCACCCCAGGAACTGGGATCAGAAATTAGAAAAAGAGACAAAAATCTTTAGCTTGAAATTGTAATTTATTAGGAAAGGGAAAAATCAGAAATCCAGTTTGTATGTAACATAAAGATAATAACATAAACATAATGATTTTCCAGTTTGCTCAGCTATTCCCTTCACCAGCAAGACCACATGGGAACAATCAAATATTTGCTTGATCCAAATTCTGGATTGTCACAACATCTGAACCAGACTAGATCTCTTGATGTCAGAACAGATGTATCCCTTCCTTTTTTAAATTTGTTTAAAAACAAAGGTAAAGTTAGAGGACAAGTTGCCTTTAATAACTGCATAGCGGCTGGATTTAATAAAATATAAGGAAATCTTCATTTGTTCCTTAAGGTAGACAAACCTATAGCTTCCACGTTGTAAAAAAATAAAATATGAGTGTTATTTAGGTACTAAACATACAGTATCTATTTGCTTTAATGCCACAAAAACAAAACAAAACAACCTAGAAATATTGGATGTAACCTCTCTGAGGCCCTGGGAGAAAACAGGAAGATAAATATGGTTTGAAAAAATCAGAATCACATATGACTGTAGTTAAAAATGGATTTAAGTCTCAGAAAATACATACAGTAAATAGCATACAGTAAATAGCTTCAAGCCAGTCCTTCCAAGCCTGAGCATGCTCTAGACCAGTGATGGCGAACCTTTTAGAGACCGAGTGCCCAAACTGCAACCCAAAACCCACTTATTTATCGCCGGGTGCCAGGTGGGCGTGGTCCATTGGGTGGGCATGGCTGTGGTGGTCATGGCAGATTGGGTGGGTGTGGCCAAGGTAGGCGTGATCACCTCGATGTTGCTCGTGGGGGGGGGGACGCCTGTGGTGGTCGGGCAGGGTTGGGGGAGATCCAGGGGGTCTCTGGCAGGTGGGGCGGTGGGCAGGAGGCTCGTCCTGCAGGGTGAGGCGAGGCAAGGCAGGGCGGAGGTGCCATTGCCACAGGGCAAGGTGAGGCAGGGGCCGGGGCGGCTGCTGCCTGACACCATCGGCTCCTGCACACAGAGGCCAGTGAGTGCATGGGTGCTGGGATGCATCCGGCCATATGGGACCTCGGCGAGTTAGCGGGTGGCTGGTTGTAGAGGGACAGTTGCCATCTCTGGGGCATGGCGCACATGCCCACAGAGAGGGCTCTGAGTGCTGCCTCTGGCACGCATGCCATAGGTTCACCACCACTGCTCTAGACAGATGCACGGAACCAGCATGGCCATTGCTGAGGATTCTGGAAGCTGAAGTTAATTGCCTCTTCCTCTCTGTGTTTCTCTGCAAATGGGTCAACCCTGGATAATGTAATAGATAGCTGCAACTATCACTAAGGTAAGGGATGCAAAATGCTCTGGATTCCCAAAGAAACAGACTCTACTTGCTAATTAGTGGTATTATTAGCGCACCAATGGCATTGACGAGACAGAAGCAGCAGCATTATTTTTTTTTACTTCTAAAAGTCTCTGTCCTGGATAATATTATTGTCCATATATTATTAGAAAGAGAGGCTTGTAGAAGAGATACCTCCCATAGAAGCTGGGGGAGGGGGGAAAGCCAGTTGATACCGTCTGACAAAGAGCTGCCTCAAGAGGAGCAAAGCCTAATTAAAGACATTGAAATTATTGCGCCAGACGTAATCCCTGAAGTAATTTACAAGTTCTGAGGTTAGAGATTGGTAGCAGGAAAATATGACTAAAAACAATAAAAAAAATAGAATGAAAAGGACAAATTTTATATGCCTATAATGACAATAAAAGCGTGAGAAGCCAGAGTCACTAGGAGATAGGAAAGTTGCACACTCCTTCTGGATATGATCCCAGGGATATTTCTGAGAGTGTTAGCATTCTGCCCAATTCCCACAAGGTGTAGAAGAATCTGGGTTGAGCCCCATAGAGAGAAGCAGCCTAGTGGCCTGCCACTGTTTACCTGGCTTTAAAAATAGGATTAGGACAAAAATACAAAGAAAGTGGAGGGTGAAGGCAAATATACGTGTCTCGAGATAATGTTGCAGGATCCAGTATGCAGAGGTTTAATCTTCCAAGCTTTCAGACTCTTGCTGTGGCCTATCCTCAGGGAACTTCTCTCTTACCAGATTCTGTTAGAGAGAGGTTCCCTGAGGATGGGCTCCAGCACAAGTCCAAAAGCTCGGAAGACTAAACCTCTGGTTCCGGTGACCGACCCATATTGGATCCTGCAAAGTGGAGGGCAGGCAACTGACAAGCAGCAGGCAGCATTATCCAAATGCTACTTATTCATCAACAAGGAAAAGATGGTCCATGTGCTGATAGTAGTTCAGATAATCCACTGAAGTGGGAAATCATCTTTTCCAAGAGATCTATCATAGTACAGATCTGCCCTTCTTTAGCAAATCCAGGAAATCTAGGATGAGGCAAAATCTAACCGCGTACCTTGTATTTTCATTGTTTTTGAGATCTGTATGTAATGGTGTGCTCAACCTAAGAGCAATCCTGCTGAATCAAATCACGTTAGTTGGGTTTAGTTTTTTATTTTTAATACTGGCTGGGCCTCAAGGCCCATCATCTATCATCTGGTATTCAAAGATACACTATTTTTGGAGATTATTAAATATTTATCGAATTTGAATCTCTTTTAAAGGCCAATCTAAAATAGTAGTGGCTGTATCTTACTGTACTGAATTGTAGACCTTTTATACAGTATTTGGGGGTGGATATTCAATATCATATAGCACCCTTTAATTATGTTGCAACCCATATAATTTCCAGGCCACTCTGCCAATCATGATTTCTCAAAATAATAGGAGCCATAGCTCAACACACAATACAGTATGGTATTCTATTTTGTATTAAAGAATTCCTCAACCTTATGGTGCTGGAAGATTTCAATTTGCTTTCTGAGGGGAATGCTTGGAGACAGTCAAGACATCAGTGAAGACTACTGTCTGCACTTTGAGGTAGGGCAAGTCAAGTAACACAAACATCAGGGATTCTAGGAATGCTCTTTATTGCTGTAGGATTGCCAGGCCCAGCCCAAGAACAACATGGAACAACCCAGCCAAAGTTCAATTCATTATTTCATTGCAACCAATAGACAGAATCTTGCTAAATTAAATTTTACTATTCTCATCCCAGTAAATATACCTTGGAGGAATCTAGGGAGTGGCTATCGGAGCTCTTCTGACTCCTATCCAGCTCTGGCCTGTATTGTCTCGTCTCCCCTCCCCACCCCTTGAAATGTGCTCCCTCTTCCCTGGGGAAACTACAACTTCACTGTAGTCCATCAAAAAGACAAAATAACAAGATCTAAAAAGTCTATCAGAGTTTCTCCCTACTCCAACCTTTCGTTGTTATTGTTCCTTCAAATTAGGTTTGTTGGCTGCTGGTGACTGCCTGGACTAATCATATCAAGATTTTGGGTTGCCATTGCCTCCTTCCTAACAGCTGAGAAAGAGGGTTAACCCAAAGTCATCAGCTGGCTTTGTGCCTAAGATGAGACCACAACTCAAAATCTCCAAGTTGGTAGCATCGTGCCTTAACTACTACAAGAAACTGGCTCCAATGTGTAGCAAACAAAATCAAACTGGGGTCATTCTGAGTTCAAGCTGTCTTCTTGCTCAAGACTGACTAACCTTTTTGGAAACCTTTCACGTAATTGTTCAATCATCCCTTTTCCCTTCCCAAGGCCTGGTCTACAGTCTTTCACAGCTATTTAGATGTGATTTTCTTTCAGGCAGAGGCGATGTGATCTGAGGATGGGGGATATTACAATCTGGTCCTTGTTTCACTCTCCAATTGCTATGGAGTTGTCTGGTGCCACCACCACCACCATTCTCAGTAGGGAGAATGGACCTATTTGATCAGTCCCACAAAGAATCTAATGCAACACTTAATTTCAATAGGCACTTGATGAATTTCCTCAGGCTCTGTTGGGTGGTTCTACCCACCAATCCAGGGAGCTTCTTATTTTACCTAGAAGTTCTGGGAGATGAAGTGAAAGAGGAGATGCCTAGAGCATTGCTGGAAAGAATAGAATAGAATAGAATAGAATAGAATAGAATAGAATAGAATAGACAGAGTTGGAAGGGACCTTGTAGGTCATCTAATGTAACCCCCCACCCACCCAAGCAGGGGACCCTACATCATTTCTGACAAATGGCAGTCCAGTCTCTTCTTGAAAACTTCCAGTAATGAAGCTCCCACAACTTCTGAAGGCAATCTGTTTCATTGGTTGATTGTTCTCACTGTCAGAAAATTTCTCCTTATTTCTAGGTTGAATCTCTCCTTGATCACTTTCAATCCATTATTCCTTGTCTGGCCTTCAGGTGGTTTGGAAAATAGGTTAATCCCCTCCTCTCTGTGACAGAACCTCAAATATTGGAACACTGCTATCATGCCTCCCCTGGTCCTTCTCTTCACTAGACTAGCCATGCCCAGTTCCTGTAACCGTTTTTCATATGTTTTTTCGCCCAGTCCCCTAATCATCTTTGTTGCTCTTCTCTGCACTTTTTCTAGTGTCTCAACATGAATAAGAACTCATGTTCAAGCCTACATTGTGGTACTAAGAACAGGACAACATCAATATTTAATCTGCTCTTCTTACTGCATCCACAGAATGCTACCTTGCAGCCCTTTTTAAATGGCCCAGAACCTATTACAGAGGGATGACTCAGAAGAATATTTGTAGAGCTAATAGGAGAATCGCTCTAGTCATCTGGAGGAGAAAACTGCTGTGAATCATTTGCAGCTGAATGCCAGTTAGGCACATCATGATGAAGTGACAGAGATCTGTTTGGGAAGGATTTAAACCTGTTAGTTCTCAGGAAGTAGGCAGGATTTTCTTTGGCATCAACTTTGTCACCTGTAGCTGATCATCTGCCAGCAATAATACAAAGGTGATATGCTACCACAAATTCCAAAGTATTTTTTCAAAACCATATTTTTTTACATGGGGGCCATCTGGTGTCTGCTCCTCCTGACTCACACCATGACAAGTCTTGTCTTCCACTTTTATTAATTCTCTTGCATCTTGAAAAGGTAATACCTTTGTAATTTGTCAAGGAATAAGCAATATATTGTAGGAATATTAAATTGCTGGTTAAGTAACTATATTTCCGACACTGGGCATTTTCATTAAAATTGAAATTAAAGGCAGCAGATTATGAACATTCTTTCTTAGTAGTATGTAGCTTCATAATGGCCACTCTTTACTATAATTCATTCTTTCTACATCTGCTTTGATAAAGTAAGCATACAGGCTTAAAAGAAGTCACTATTACTTCTCACAGACAGTGTTTTAAAATGGACTAAAGAAGATCTATTTTTTAAGAACTTCCTCTCCATTTTAGGATGCCAAATAGTTCAGTGTGGTCATTGAGCAGACTGAGAATTTATCATCTGTCTTAGACTGGTATTTAAATATAGCATCAAGCCTACTTCTTTTTGCACAGATTCTAAACCACATTCTTTCCAGAATGTATTTTATAGTCAACTCTCCTCCTCTAATAAAATGCAATCCTATCTTGTTTAGTTATATTATTTAAAATGATACAATCTGCAAACCTAATTAGATCTGCAAATCTACAGTAAATCAGCAAAATATGCTATAGCTGCAGTGTTGTGCTTGACTGACTTGTTGACCCTGACTTTCATATTCTACTTTAGTAGATTTTTAACAGCCCCATTACCGAGGACAGTTTTAGCATTCTTCTCATAAAAATACTATGCTACTGAGGATTCCATATGCTTCACTAACAAGACTTCATCCATTCCCCTTCATGAGAAAAATCGAGCTGCCCAATGCAGTTAACTCCCATTAGTCCTCTGGAATGATCTTGTCCTGACATACACTTGGCCCCAACAATGGGGACCTTAGAAAAACATTAAGAACTGGTTCTTCCGCAGGCATTGGGGCCCATGTGACAGAAGATCCTGTTTTATGAGATGTAATCAGGGCTTTTTTTCAGCCGGAACGCGGCGGAACGGCGTTCCGGCACCTTTTTCCGGGCCAGCCGCACCGGAAATAGCCCCTCCCACACCGGAAATAGCCCCTCCCAAATTTTACTTGCATTCCTGTTCTCTAAAGGGGCGGTCCTAGGGTTTGATGAGGGCGTGGCCAGGTTTGAGTTCCGCCACCTTTTCTCCGAGAAAAAAAGCCCTGGATGTAATAGATGTTGAAGGTTCCCAAATGTCTATTAATTTTTGCTACCATAATTTCATTGTACTTGAATGTTTATTTTATACTGATGTATCCTGCCAAAAGTTTCATTTGTGTGAGTTGGACAGCCATATAAATTTCTTAAATAAATATTTTAAAGAGGAATTCCCATGTTAGATACTTCACCACACAGATGAGGAAAAAAATTACAACAGGCTAAAATCCCTGGAGTATCCTTGGCCAAAATATTTTACAATGATGTGGTTTCAACCTACCAGATTTTCAATTATAACATTGGGTGTTATTTCATTTTAATATATACAGCATATTCTTTTGGAATGAGACCTGTTGTGAATATTGCCTATTTGGAAAGTATATGTGTAACATCTCTGTAATTTTGTCAGGTTTTAGGGGTCACATATATTAAACAAAAATCTTCATTTCCCACTTTAAAACTACCAGACACATTGGGTTATTACTAAGTAAGGAGATACACATAAGAAATTGATTTTGTGGAATAAATTAAGTTTAAAAACAGCAGGGAAGAATTTTTACCGGAACGCTTGGGCTATAGAGAGATCAAGATTTTAAATCAGTTGATTCCCAATGGTTGTTTTAAAGATTTTAACACAGTGTGTGTTGAACATTAGTCACAATGTTAACAATATACCGTATTTCCCTGAAAATAAGACCAGATCTATTAATTTTTGCTCAAAAAGACACATTAGGGCTTATTTTCCGGTTAGGTCTTATTTTCGTGAAAATATGGCACTAAATGCGTCTGTCTGGGTAATGGACTGTGGCTTAACTGGGGCTTCTTTTTGGGGTAGGGCTTATATTACGAGCATCCTGAAAAATCATGCTAGGGCTTATTTTCTGGTTGGGTCTTATTTTGGGGAAAATACGGTACAGTATACCTCCAACAGCCACCAAGGCACTTGCAATTTTAGGCTCCTTAAGAGATGCAGCATTAACAGAAACCAATAATTCAATTCTGTAAGGAATTTTAAAAAGAAAATTAATAATAGTTTTTTATATATAGTCATATGCCTGAATTGTGGAACTAAAAATTAGAATATCCAATTTTGGAAAATCCATATGTGGATTTTGGCCTGTTAATATTTTTTAAAATATTAATATTAGATTTCTTGTATTGGTGTGGCAAAAAATGAGAAGATTCTTTAACTTATAAGATCTGATGTTGTCCAGCTGTAACCTTGTATGGTTTGAAATTACTACATATCTCAACACATTTTGGGGAAGAAATGTTATAATTAAGGAACTTATATTTCAATATAACATAGTGATTTTGAACTATATTCCTACAACACGCAATATGTTATTTTAGGAGACCTGGAGTATGGCAAAGAGGATACTTTTATATCACTAGAAGGAAACTTTCTCATTCCTCTTCACCTGATTTTAAGAAGTAGAGTAGGGTCACAAACTTCTCACTCTAACCAATATCTGGTTAGATAACAATAAATATCTGGTATAGTATTTACTATTTTACTAGATTATTTACACTACCTACAGTCATTTTCTGCACGATATACTGTAAATTTGAATGAATGGATGGATGGATGGATGGATGGATGGATGGATGAATGAATGAATGAATGAATGAATGAACAAACGAACGAACGAATATACAATACCTCACAAATCCTATTATGGCTTAACATGCTGAATAAACTTTAAAAAATGGATATGTATCCCCATATCAGTTTCACTAAAGTTATCCTTTTTATATCATAAATCCATAAGGATTCTTTTTCCTGATTTCTAACTGATGCAAGCAATCGTTTGGTTCACACATCATATAAGACCATAATTTATTTATACTGCCAAATAAACCACCTTTAGCACACAATGGTTTAGTGTGCATTAAACATTATTTGGTTTTGGCTTTAGTATACAATATGAACTTAGTCACTAGCTCATATTTCAGAAGACAAAATTTATTTAATAACACTGATACCATTAGCATAACCTACAAGTTAAAGTACAACTGCAGATAGTTCTCAACTTGAAATCATAACCGAGCCCAAATTTATGGTGGTAAGTTCAGGCAGCACATGATTGGACCTGATTTTGACATACAATAGTTTGCAGCAGTTATTAAGCAAACATAGTGGTTGTTAAGCAAATCCATTTTTCCTAATAGACCAGAAATTTTTTGCTCTGGAAGTCAGAAGCAAACACTGGAAACCAGCAAAAATGTCACAAATTGGCCACTGGATGCTGCAAATTGCTGTAAAAGTGAACTGGCTCCAAGTTCCCAAAATGGAATCATGTGAATGTGGAGGGCAGTCAGTTGTTGTAACTTCCAAAACAAATCATAGTTAGCTCAGGGGAGGTTTGTTGTAACGTGAAACGGTTGTTAAGCGATGATCGTAAGTTGAGGACTACTTGCATCCCAAGAAGAACTGAATTCTTGCCTGGGGACAGATTGTTGAGATAGTACAATGTTAATAAGCTTTATTTTTTAATTCACTGATTGTATGAACCGTAAGACAACCATATTTCAAGTAGAGGGATGGATCCAAAGCGTTTCTTGCACTGAAGGAACCAATGGTTGTTCATAGCACAAATTTTCCTTCCTCTGTAAGTTTTTCTCAATTCTGTTCTGGAGGGTCTTTGAGGAGGCACTAGAACAGTGGTTCTCAACCTTTTTAATGCCGCGACCCCAACCGGTCGTAAGTCGAGGACTAAACCGGTCGTAAGTCAAGGACTACCCAACCGGTCGTAAGTCAAGGACTTTTCCTGCCTGGGAATGCCGCACATGCGTGGTTCTGCCCCCTGCACCGGCCGAGGCGTAGCTGGCAAGCGGCAGAGACGGAGCAGCTGGCCCAGCCCAAGGGAGGTAAGGCACCCGCCGGAAAAGGGGGAAAAAATGGCGGACAAAAAAAATGGCGGACAGCCTTGCTTGGCGACCCCCATGAAATGGTCAATCGACCCCAAATGGGGTCCCGACCCACAGGTTGAGAACCACTGCACTAGAAGGAGAAAAGTTGACACTGCACAGAGAATTCCGCTCACATAGGTAAGATTCATGAATTCACTAAATCATAATTTGTTGAAAAAACTACAATAGCTAGCTTCTTTCATAATATCTCTAGCTACAGTTTACATGCAATGAATGTTTGCACCTAACACTAAACCAAATATAAAATACATTACATCTTTGTGCCATGCAGGAAAACAGTTATTGCAGGCAGTTTTCTTTATTCTTTCATCAACCACAGAAATTTGAAACAAGAAACTAAAAAAATGTGGACTAAAGATCAAACAAGCGAACAAAGTAATGCCTTTTATACCTTAATAATTCCAGCATCATATTTATTTGGATTTATAGTTAGCTCCATTCGGGATGCTCAGAGCTGTTAGCAAATGCAAGGGTCAGCAAAAACAGTAAGATTTATCTAAGTCATTTAGATTTCTCCAGTTTAACTCAGAGCCCTATAAATCAATGCAGTAAAAAGAAATGAGTCATAATGCCCCCATAGCAATGCCAAGAATAACACGACTGTCTTATTAGGGTGGCCATCCATCCTATTTTAGCTCTCCTACCTCCTCCGACTCCCTTATGCCCTCTAACATGGCAAATCTGTCACATCTTGTCAGTTAAGTCTCTAACACTTCAGGATTAAGCTAATACTGTTAGACGTCCATGTCCAATCCACTTACAGACATTTTAGATGCTCCAAAAGCAGCAATGTTTAAAGCCCCAAGCCCTGTGAGGTGGTAGCATTTTGGATCATAACAATCAACTATACAACCATCAGAATAAAATGTTGACTCATTACATATGGTAGAGTAAAAGCTAAATGTGGATTGCCATCTATGAAGATCTAAACAGCTCAGAGCCAGATTGTGCTTTACATAATCTTCCTATATAAACAATTTATCTGTATTTTAGGAACTCCATTGGGAGCTCTATTTTACATTTGACTATTGACACTATATTGGTGGGTTCTGTGGCAGCATCCTGTCTGATGAACTGGTTTGTCTGAAGACCACAATTCTGCACCTTTGCAATTAACAAGTACCTGTTTTAGGACTACAGCCTTCATCTCAAAGGACTCCAAGATCAACAGAACAGCTGAAATAGCATTGCTACCAATCCATAAAGAAATACTCTGCTCCACATTGAAAAGCATGACGACATCTGTGAAGACCACATACAACAGCAGACCATTCATTGGCCCAAGATGTTCACAGCTCTGACAGAAAGAAGTTGCTGACATCACAATAAATTCCAATGCTTTCTGGATTTCCTTAACTTCCAAGTATTTCCAATTAACTGTGTCTCCTCCATTTCTTATTTGATTTCCCCCCCCTCCTGTTACAATACAGTGACTTCAGCACAATTGTCTATAGTTGCTTAGAATATCTCATATGGGCACGATCATTCATAATGTCTGTTCATAACAGAATCAACACATTCAGAATCTATATGACTGTAATAGTAGAACATTGTCCCTTTAAGGAAGAGAATGCAGGACTGAGACAAGATTTTTTTGACAAAGAAAGATCACTAGCTGATTTGGAACAAGGACACTGCTAGCAAGAAAAGGGTCAAGCATCCCTTTTCTGCTCCCAATCACCTCTCCCATACAAGCTTAGGCATAATATGTAATATGGGCTCAAGTGATAGGATACTGTGGACATTGCCTGATTCTGCAAAACAAAGGAGGATCAGATTTATTTTCCAGGCCCACATACTTCAAAGATATTCTGCTTGCATGTGTACCGACCGCATCTTTGTTTTAGATTTTTTTCTCAAGATATGATATGAGGTTTACCCTTTTGGTCACTGTGCTAAATGTTTTGCATAACTAGCAACTGTTATAATATCTGAAAGGGTAATTAAATAAAGGCATACAACTTTTATCCAGGAAAATGGTCTCTGGGCAGGAACATTATCTAGTTTATGTTTTGAATGTCACACACGGCACACCCTGCAAGTATTTCCTTATCACTTATAAAGGTGTAGAAGAGGGTTTTTTTAAAATGTGTTTAATTTATTCATCAAACTGTCCATCTTGCCTGCGTGATTCTGGGCGGTTTACAAAAAGAAGCCATACAACCACACAAAGACACATAGTTCAAAGCCAAGTCAGAATGAAAACAAAGGCTAAAAGGTAAAAAAAGAAAAAAAAAGTCCTGATTTTTCTTCCGGAAGTTTGTTCTGGGCCTGGGCAACAAAAAATTAGCTACCGGTTACACTGAAGTGGTGCGAACCGACTGAATCCCACCACTGCTCTATAGTCTATACCAGGGGTAGGCAACCTTGGCTCTTTTATGACTCGTGGACTTCAACTCCCAGAATTCCTGAGCCAGCCAAGCTGGCTCAGGAATTCTGGGAGTTGAAGTCCACGAGTCATAAAAGAGCCAAGGTTGCCTACCCCTGGTCTATACTATACTTCTGCTTAGCATTTGTGAGGAGGGATATCTGGATAAAAGGGAAAGGCTTCACTTAAATTTAGGGATCAGTAGAAGATCCCATTTGTCCTTCTTCTTGCCCATTTCTTGCACTTTTAAAATAAGGAGGAAGAGAACTGAACACAGAAATAGCAGGAAGAGAAAGACATAAAGTATGTTCACACAACACACCCATAGCTCAATTAACCTATTTTTTATGATCCACATGAGGGTTTTTTGTTTGTTTGTTTTGCCTTCACGCCATTCTTGACCTCTGGTGATTGCACTGACATATTCTTGGCAGAAATGATTTGCCATTGCCTCCTCCCTTGGACCAATAGAAAACAACTGGCTGAAAGTAACATAAATTTTGCATTTAGTACCCTTTCTTTTGTTACCACTTCCCTCCTCTTTGAAGTATCGTATTGTTTTTAATTTAAAGAGGTAACATTGGAACTGAATTACCTGTTTTTGTCCGATATACAGTAAGTTCCAACAACAATCTCTGGGCAGGAGTATTATCAAATTTATATTTTTGAATGTCACATCCAACACTCTCCAAGTATTTCCTTACCACTATCTCTCTCACACACATACATTCTTTTGTGATAAAGTCACTCCTATGTGACTATAAAGGTATACAAGGGTTTATTTCTTTATTAATACATTTATTTATTTTACAGTATTATTATTAATTTTATTAATAAATTTATTTATTATTTATTATGGGTCATAGATCAGCATAAGAAGGGTGAAAAACAATTAGTTTAAAAGCTAAAAAATATAAAATACACAAAATTAAAAATTATTTTAAAAAATTAAAAAGTATATATAAAAACAAAAAAATTAAAAAAAACTTACCGTATAAAGAATTATTTTTGAGTGACTCTGGGTGGTTTACAAATAAAAGCCATACAGCCATAAGAGTTATAGTTAAAAACAAAGTTCAAAATCAAAACAAAGGTAAAATTCTCAATTCACCAATCATCCCCACAGTTGCATTAAATAAATACACAATGCATGAATGAAACAGCCCTGCATCTTTCAGGCTGTAGCTCCTATAACAAGTGTTTCATTATAACAAAAATCACAGAAAAATGCAAGGGTAGAGAGATTCAAAAGGCCACTCCTACAGGTACTATGAACCCCATCAAGGGCATTTGTTTGCTATGTTACTTCAGCATGGAAAGCCTTCTTTTGAGTGTGATACTGAAGATTTTTTTTCTTTTTAAGAAATGCAGGCATCATCTGTTTAAGATTATAGTCCCTCAGAAAGCACCTTCTATCCCAATTGGTGGAAGAGAAGTTGCTAAATGCTAACAGCCAGGCAGATACTACAAACTGATTCCAGCTGCCCTGCCTGCTGAAAAGGCAAGCACATATTTTCAGTACAAAAATTGAATTCATGTTAGCATTGACTTTGCAATGTTCTTTGGGAGCAATTAGTAAGTAATTTGGGGAACAGAGACATCATTACAGGCTTTTTTCCCTTTTCCCTTTAATTTCCAATCTGCTTAACCAGAGCTTCACCTTATCTTCAATGACCAGCATATATATCATGGGAAGACTAAGTGGCTACAGGTACATGGACCAACCTGTTCTGGAGACCTACCAACAAGCTTTGAATGAGGTTGCATTTTCCTAAACAGTTCCAGTGTGCAATTGTGGGGTGGGGGGATTTTTTTGCACTCACAACTTCTGCTTGAGGAAAGAGGATTACTGTGGCCAAAATGTATTTGCACAGATTCACCCATTTAGATTTCCTACATTGAGAGGCCTTATTCTCAATCCGTTATATTTTATATCAGCTACAATACCACAATACATAGGGCTGCTCTTGAAGACCACTCAAAAGATACAACTGGTCCAGAATGCAACAGTATGCCCCTTGTGCAACTATGCAAGTTATATTAGTTATCAGTATAAATGTAAGTACAATTCTGGGTCCTGGTTATCATCTATAAATGACACAGGGCCTAGATATTTGCAGGATTGCCTATCTCCCATTGTATCTGCTCATCCAGTAAGCTCAGACTAAGTTGATATACCACAAGTCCCATCTATTAAGCAGCAACATCTTATGAGGCCTAGGTTCTCTATTCTTCTGCCTCCCTCAGAAGCAACATGCTCCCCTCAAATTCACACAGTCCCATTCTTGGCTGCCTGCAAGAGGGCTGAAGACCTAGCTCTTTACACAGGCACCCGGTGAACCTCTTAGTGCAGGGTATCCAACCTTGGCAACTTTAAGACTTATGGACCTCAACTCTCAGAATTCTTCAGCCAGCATGGATTGCAACGGTTGGATACCCATGTCTTAGGGATAGCTACCAATAAGAATGAGTATGTTCAAAGATTGTTTTTCCCTTTGCCATGGCTGTTCGAACCTTGTTTTAAATATTATTTTGCTTTTAACCCATTAGTCACGCAAAGCTATGCATGAATAGGTGACTATACAATTTGAAATTATAAAATAAATAAAGTTATATAAATACAGTTTGGAAATACGGGATTTTACTTTCATGTACATGGGAGTTCCAAGTTATTCTGTGACATAAATATACTTCTGATGAACATTAGCCAAAAGGCTTCAGAATGTTTAATAAGAGCAGTATCCTCCTATTTAGTATTTTTCAAATTCATTGAAATTGAGTCAGTCTATAGTCTAAGCTGAACTAAAGTTATTACTGTAGTAAGCAAGAAAACGGTAACCATCCATCCAGTAAACATTACTCTGCTCAGCCCTGTTAACATACAAGACGGGGACTTCTGCAATAGAAGATCAAAAAAAGGATAGTTGTTTTCAATTATAGGTGGAGCCAGCATCTTGACTTTTCTGACTCCCAACAATCCTAGTTCATGTTAATATAAAGAAATTAGATGGATACAATTACATTCAAATTGACTTACAATCTTGTATACACAGTATATCATATACAATATAGCACTGTAAGAAAATTCTACCTCTTACCACTCATATTGGTTCCTACTTTTAAGTTCCTGTTAATTTTAATTTTTGTAATGATTTTATATTTCTGTTTTTATTGTATTGTATTGTATTGTATTGTATTGTATTGTATTGTATTGTATTGTATTGTATTGTATTGTAAGCCATCCAGTAAGATGGATAGTAAGATGAGCAGCATATAAATATAAATAACATTCATTGACTTACCACATCTATCTATAGATAAAGATGCTTGTTTAATTGCTTTTTTATCTTAAGAAAAGAAACTACCCTGATTTTAAAAGATGACATCTTGGGATTAGTCGCAAAGGGTTTGAATGTTCTGCCAGTTCCCTTTTGTTTTGAATTATGCTATCCTGATGGGAAATAGTCTTCAAAACATGTAATTAAATATAATGAACAGAAATAGGATTTTAGATACTGTTCTAAAGATAGAAAAATACATGGCTCCTGAGAATCTCTTTATAAATTGTTTGTCACTAAAGTAGCTGTAGTTTCACAGCAAGTAACCTGGAAACTTTATTTCATATTTTATTGAAACTGAAACTGTTCCCAAGTAATCAAGCAAAACAGAAATATACAATATTCTAATAAAAGTAAACCTGAATGAACTCAGTGGGAATTGTTTGCAACTAAATGAACAGAAGATTGGTCCTATTAACCAAAATCATGAATTTGGAATACAGAGTACAGAATTCATATTCTGTATTGTGGCATACAGAACTATTCCTGTCAGCCATGTCAATGTTACAAGGCTAGCATACTGTAGACACTTTTTCCCGTTTGCTTCCATAGGCCCTTCTGCTATGAATTTCCAGGATGACCAGAGGCTAAAGAAAACAGGGATGTCATACATCATTGCAGGATGCACACATAATATCAGCTGCACAACATCTCTTTGCATCCGCTCCCCAATATTTTTTCAATAGGCTGATAATTTAACAAAAAGTGCTTTTTCCAAGGTTAACCAGTAAATGGACAGAAAAGATCCTTCTGCCTTAACCCAGCTAATTGTTGCAGGCACAAAAGTATGTTAGATATGCACAACAGGTATGCAAGCTCTTTATTCCATTTCAATTACCTTTATTAAGGTTTGCTTTCTTAAACTACTATTAGTACTATTACTACAATTAATAGTAAAAGAAGACAAGCTCCACCTTTGGAAGAATATATGCCTATGAAACTATCTATCAGCAGTTGATGATGGATCAAAGAGAGAAGGATATTGATAGTCTTGCCTGCATCCAATACAGCATTTGTTGTTTTAGAAATTAAATTCCCCCTCCCATCAATACCAGAGCTCATCTCATTAGCAGCGGGGATGGTTAAATGTTACATCGGAANAGATCACTGGTAACCAGTGCAGCTCGCGCAGGAGCGGTGTTACATGGGAGCGACGAGTCCCTCCCAACACCGCCCGCGCGGCCGCATTCTGGACCAGTTGAAGTCTCCGGGTGCTCCTCAAAGGGAGCCCCATGTAGAGGGCATTGCAGTAGTCCAGGCGGGAGGTGACGAGAGCTTGAGTGACCGTGCGCAGAGCGTTACAATACAGTGACTTCAGCACAATTGTCAATAGTTGCTTAGAATATCTCATATGGGCACGATCATTCATAATGTCTGTTCATAACAGAATCAACACATTCAGAATCTATATGACTGTAATAGTAGAACATTGTCCCTTTAAGGAAGAGAATGCAGGACTGAGACAAGATTTTTTTGACAAAGAAAGATCACTAGCTGATTTGGAACAAGGACACTGCTAGCAAGAAAAGGGTCAAGCATCCCTTTTCTGCTCCCAATCACCTCTCCCATACAAGCTTAGGCATAATATGTAATATGGGCTCAAGTGATAGGATACTGTGGTCATTGCCTGATTCTGCAAAACAAAGGAGGATCAGATTTATTTTCCAGGCCCACATACTTCAAAGATATTCTGCTTGCATGTGTACCGACCGCATCTTTGTTTTAGATTTTTTTCTCAAGATATGATATGAGGTTTACCCTTTTGGTCACTGTGCTAAATGTTTTGCATAACTAGCAAGTGTTATAATATCTGAAAGGGTAATTAAATAAAGGCATACAACTTTTATCCAGGAAAATGGTCTCTGGGCAGGAACATTATCTAGTTTATGTTTTGAATGTCACACACAGCACACCCTGCAAGTATTTCCTTATCACTTATAAAGGTGTAGAAGAGGGTTTTTTAAAAATGTGTTTAATTTATTCATCAAACTGTCCATCTTGCCTGCGTGATTCTGGGCGGTTTACAAAAAGAAGCCAT
Source organism: Protobothrops mucrosquamatus (assembly GCF_001527695.2). Lineage (NCBI taxonomy): Eukaryota > Metazoa > Chordata > Lepidosauria > Squamata > Viperidae > Protobothrops > Protobothrops mucrosquamatus. The sequence continues at coordinate 46,934 of NW_015390068.1, forward strand.
ACAACCACACAAAGACACATAGTTCAAAGCCAAGTCAGAATGAAAACAAAGGCTAAAAGGTAAAAAAAGAAAAAAAAAAGTCCTGATTTTTCTTCCGGAAGTCTGTTCTGGGCCTGGGCAACAAAAAATTAGCTACCGGTTACACTGAAGTGGTGCGAACCGACTGAATCCCACCACTGCTCTATAGTCTATACCAGGGGTAGGCAACCTTGGCTCTTTTATGACTCGTGGACTTCAACTCCCAGAATTCCTGAGCCAGCCAAGCTGGCTCAGGAATTCTGGGAGTTGAAGTCCACGAGTCATAAAAGAGCCAAGGTTGCCTTCCCCTGGTCTATACTATACTTCTGCTTAGCATTTGTGAGGAGGGATATCTGGATAAAAGGGAAAGGCTTCACTTAAATTTAGGGATCAGTAGAAGATCCCTTGTTCTCTGATTAGCCATGATGCTCATTTCTGTACAATCAACTCCCAAGCCATCTGTCCTTCTTCTTGCCCATTTCTTGCACTTTTAAAATAAGGAGGAAGAGAACTGAACACAGAAATAGCAGGAAGAGAAAGACATAAAGTATGTTCACACAACACACCCATAGCTCAATTAACCTATTTTTTATGATCCACATGAGGGTTTTTTGTTTGTTTGTTTTGCCTTCACGCCATTCTTGACCTCTGGTGATTGCACTGACATATTCTTGGCAGAAATGATTTGCCATTGCCTCCTCCCTTGGACCAATAGAAAACAACTGGCTGAAAGTAACATAAATTTTGCATTTAGTACCCTTTCTTTTGTTACCACTTCCCTCCTCTTTGAAGTATCGTATTGTTTTTAATTTAAAGAGGTAACATTGGAACTGAATTACCTGTTTTTGTCCGATAAACAGTTAGTTCCAACAACAATCTCTGTATTATCAAATTTATATTTTTGAATGTCACATCCAACACTCTCCAAGTATTTCCTTACCACTATCTCTCTCACACACATACATTCTTTTGTGATAAAGTCACTCCTATGTGACTATAAAGGTATACAAGGGTTTATTTCTTTATTAATACATTTATTTATTTTACAGTATTATTATTAATTTTATTAATAAATTTATTTATTATTTATTATGGGTCATAGATCAGCATAAGAAGGGTGAAAAACAATTAGTTTAAAAGCTAAAAAATATAAAATACACAAAATTAAAAATTATTTTAAAAAATTAAAAAGTATATATAAAAACAAAAAAATTAAAAAAAAACTTATAAAGAATTATTTTTGAGTGACTCTGGGTGGTTTACAAATAAAAGCCATACAGCCATAAGAGTTATAGTTAAAAACAAAGTTCAAAAACAAAACAAAGGTAAAATTCTCAATTCACCAATCATCCCCACAGTTGCATTAAATAAATACATAATGCATGAATGAAACAGTCCTGCATCTTTCAGGCTGTAGCTCCTATAACAAGTGTTTCATTATAACAAAAATCACAGAAAAATGCAAGGGTAGAGAGATTCAAAAGGCCACTCCTACAGGTACTATTAAGCCCATCAAGGGCATTTGTTTGCTATGTTACTTCAGCATGGAAATCCTTCTTTTGAGTGTGATACTGAAGATTTTTTTTCTTTTTAAGAAATGCAGGCATCATCTGTTTAAGATTATAGTCCCTCAGAAAGCACCTTCTATCCCAATTGGTGGAAGAGAAGTTGCTAAATGCTAACAGCCAGGCAGATACTACAAACTGATTCCAGCTGCCCTGTCTGCTGAAAAGGCAAGCACATATTTTCAGTACAAAAATTGAATTCATGTTAGCATTGACTTTGCAATGTTCTTTGGGAGCAATTAGTAAGTAATTTGGGGAACAGAGACATCATTACAGGCTTTTTTTTCCTTTTTCCTTTAATTTCCAATCTGCTTAACCAGAGCTTCACCTTATCTTCAATGACCAGCATATATACTGTATCATGGGAAGACTAAGTGGCTACAGGTACATGGACCAACCTGTTCTGGAGACCTACCAACAAGCTTTGAATGAGGTTGCATTTTCCTAAACAGTTCCAGTGTGCAATTGTGGGGTGGGGGGATTTTTTTGCACTCACAACTTCTGCTTGAGGAAAGAGGATTACTGTGGCCAAAATGTCTTTGCACAGATTCACCCAATTAGATTTCCTACATTGAGAGGCCCTATTCACAATCGGTTATGTTTTATATCAGCTACAATACCACAATACATAGGGCTGCTCTTGAGGACCACTCAAAAGATACAACTGGTCCAGAATGCAACAGTATGCCCCTTGTGCAACTATGCAAGTTATATTAGTTATCAGTATAAATGTAAGTACAATTCTGGGTCCTGGTTATCATCTATAAATGACACAGGGCCTAGATATTTCCTATCTCCCAGGGCCTATCTCCCATTGTATCTGCTCATCCAGTAAGCTCAGACTAAGTTGATATACCACAGGTCCCATCTATTAAGCAGCAACATCTTATGGGGCCTAGGTTCTCTATTCTTCTGCCTCCCTCGAAGCAACATGCTCCGCTCAAATTCACACAGCCCCATTCTTGGCTGCCTGCAAGAGATGGCTGAAGACATGGCTCTTTACACAGGCACCCGGTGAACCTCTTAGTGCAGGGGTGTCCAACCTTGGCAACTTTAAGACTTATGGACCTCAACTCTCAGAATTCTTCAGCCAGCATGGATTGCCACGGTTGGATACCCATGTCTTAGGGATAGCTACCAATAAGAGTGAATATGTTCAAAGGTTGTTTTTCCCTTTGCCATGGCTGTTGGAACCTTGTTTTAAATATTATTTTGCTTTTAACCCATTAGTCACGCAAAGCTATGCATGAATAGGTGACTATACAATTTGAAATTATAAAATAAATAAAGTTATATAAATACAGTTTGGAAATACGGGATTTTACTTTCATGTACATGGGAGTTCCAAGTTATTCTGTGACATAAATATACTTCTGATGAACATTAGCCAAAAGGCTTCAGAATGTTTAATAAGAGCAGTATCCTCCTATTTAGTATTTTTCAAATTCATTGAAATTGAGTCAGTCTATAGTCTAAGCTGAACTAAAGTTACTACTGTAGTAAGCAAGAAAACGGTAACCATCCATCCAGTAAACATTACTCTGCTCAGCCCTGTTAACATACAAGACGGGGACTTCTGCAATAGAAGATCAAAAAAAGGATAGTTGTTTTCAATTATAGGTGGAGCCAGCATCTTGACTTTTCTGACTCCCAACAACCCTACTTCATGTTAATATAAAGAAATTACATGGATACAATTACATTCAAACTGACTTACAATCTTGTATACACAGTATATTATATACAATATAGCACTGTAAGAAAATTCTACCTCTTACGCTCAGACTGGTTCCTATTTTTATCTAAGTTCCTGTTAATTTTAATTTTTGTAATGATTTTATATTTCTGTTTGTATTGTATTGTATTGTATTGTATTGTATTGTATTGTATTGTATTGTATTGTATTGTATTGTATTGTATTGTATTGTATTGTATTGTAAGCCATCCAGTAAGATGGATAGTAAGATGAGCGGCATATAAATATAAATAACATTCATTGACTTACCACATCTATCTATAGATAAAGATGCTTGTTTAATTGCTTTTTTATCTTAAGAAAAGAAACTACCCTGATTTTAAAAGATGACATCTTGGGATTAGTCGCAAAGGGTTTGAATGTTCTGCCAGTTCCCTTTTGTTTTGAATTATGCTATCCTGATGGGAAATAGTCTTCAAAACATGTAATTAAATATAATGAACAGAAATAGGATTTTAGATACTGTTCTAAAGATAGAAAAAATACATGGCTCCTGAGAATCTCTTTATAAATTGTTTATCGTCACTAAAGTAGCTGTAGTTTCACAGCAAGTAAACTGGAAACTTTATTTCATATTTTATTGAAACTGAAACTGTTCCCAAGTAATCAAGCAAAACAGAAATATACAATATTCTAATAAAAGTAAACCTGAATGAACTCAGTGGGAATTGTTTGCAACTAAATGAACAGAAGATTGGTCCTATTAACCAAAATCATGAATTTGGAATACAGAGTACAGAATTCATATTCTGTATTGTGGCATACAGAACTATTCCTGTCAGCCATGTCAATGTTACAAGGCTAGCATACTGTAGACACTTTTTCCCGTTTGCTTCCATAGGCCCTTCTGCTATGAATTTCCAGGATGACCAGAGGCTGAAGAAAACAGGGATGTCATACATCATTGCAGGATGCACACATAAATCAGCTGCACAACATCTCTTTGCATCTGCTCCCCAATGTTTTTTCAATAGGCTGATAATTTAACAAAAAGTGCTTTTTCCAAGGTTAACCAGTAAATGTTCAGAAAAGATGTTCAGAAAAGATCCTTCTGCCTTAACCCAGCTAATGTTCAGAAAAGATCCTTCTGCCTTAACCCAGCTAATTGTTGCAGGCACAAAAGTATGTTAGATATGCACAACAGGTATGCAAGATCTTTATTCCATTTCGATTACCTTTATTAAGGTTTGCTTTCTTAAACTACTATTAGTACTATTACTACAATTAATAGTAAAAGGAGACAAGCTCCACCTTTGGAAGAATATATGCCTATGAAACTATCTATCAGCAGTTGATGATGGATCAAAGAGAGAAGGATATTGATAGTCTTGCCTGCATCCAATACAGCATTTGTTGTTTTAGAAATTAAATTCCCCCTCCCATCAATACCAGAGCTCATCTCATTAGCAGCGGGGATGGTTAAATGTTACATCGGAAGACTGATGGGGTGTTTTAGAATGCAATCAGCGCACTAACAGGAGTGTGCAACTATATAGGCAGGCATGCCAAGTGGCACAGGACACACAAGAATTTGCCAGGAGGCCTCTTAATGGGGGGGGGGGAGAGGAGGGAGAGAGGAGGATCTCAATTTAGGACCGCGCGAGAGTCCTGTTCTTTTCAAGCAAGGATTCCCAAAGAGCGGCTGCCCGAACGAACAGCAGCTTTAGCAACAAGCGCGATGCCGCGAATGTCACTCTTTCAATCCAGCCGCTGCCGCCGCAATTCTCGCGCAGGGAAAAGAGGAGGCGTAAACCCCCCCCCCCAAAAAAAAAACACCCCACTCTCCCAGCAGCCAGAGCTTTGCAATAGGCGACGTGCAGGGAGGGTCATTCTCCTGGCCCTCAAAACTCTCGGGGAAACTCCTCGGCGGCCACGGAAAGCACCGTCACGGGAGCAGCCCCACCGGCACAGAAACGACGGGACGGCGGCGAAAAGGGCGCAAGAGGGGGATTGCAGCAAGGGTCCCGCCGCTCGCCTAGCCTAGCCTAGCCTAGCCTAGCTTCGGGTTGCAGCCGCCGCTCGCCCGGAGCTGGAGCGCGCGCAGCCCTGCCATGCGGACTCCCCTCAAATCCCCCGCATGCCCCCCGCGCTCGCTCCGCCTTACCGGATTTCGGGGGATATCTGTAGAGGGAATTGGACGGGACATCCACCTCTTCCACGCCGGCATTCTGCCGGCTGGTGAGCGCTCCCATGCTTCAGGCGGAGCGGCAACGGGCATCCGGGGTTGGGGAGGGGGAAAGGAGGAAGGGGGGGCGGCCCGGCGGCTTCCCAGCTGGCACCTTCGCCCGCCGAGCTGGAGTCGGCGGTGGGACGCGCGGGTCAGTCGTTCGGCTCCTCCCGCCACGGCGCTGCTCCCTCACTGAGGAGGCTGCCGCATTGACTTGCCTCCTGCTGCTGTCCCCAGGGGGGCGGCGGTGCCTACTGCTGCTCCCCAGCCGGGGAGGGAGGCAGCCATTTCGCCCCTCTCCCCGTCCACCACTTTTGCCAGGCGCGCCACCAGGTTGAGGAGAGCCGCGCTAGTGGCGGCCCTTTGCGGAGCACTGCAGCCGCCAAGCCGGGGGGAGAAAAGGCGCGCGCGGGCTTCCCCGCGCAGCAGCAACTAGCTCTGGTGGAGCGGCGGGCGTCGTTGCTACAAGTGCAAGAGGCAACCCCAGGAGCAGCAGCAGCAGCAGCAGCGGCGGCGGCATCTCCGCTCACTGCAGTAGCTTTGCAAGGAGCTGGGCGCCGCCTTGACGTTGGCGGTGGCGGCTCCGTCCTCCAGCCAATGGGGGCAGCCACGAAAGGAGGCTGCCTGCTCAGCTGCCAGCCCGGCGGCGCTGGTTTCGCGCTCCCCCCCACCTCACCCCCGGTTCCTTGCCCCCCTCAGTTTCTTTCAGTTATCATCCCAAGTTCACCTTGGAACGATTTAAAAAAAAAAAAAAGCCCTGTTGGAAAGGCGGCGGAGAAATGCTTGGAGGAGCAGCTTATCAATTAAAGCAGAGGAAAAGTTTGAAGAGACTATTAACACCGGAAGCTTCCCGTCATCGGTTCTCAGGCGCCTGCCTGGAATTACCTTGGTTCGTCTCATTTAACAAAATGAAATGTGCCAGCCGCAAGACGGGAAGAGAGGCCCGCTAGTCCGGCTGTGCCAAGACAGGAAGGAGCCTTTTTGAACAGAATGTCGTTGTTTTCCCCCGTTTCATACAGTTATGGAGTTGCTGCACGAACCTCTCGTTTCTACTAGTTATTTTCTTGCAAGGACATCCAGAATACTATGCCCATGCGGGCATATCAGTCATAGTTGGGATGTCATCGCTGACCCTCCCTCATATCTCAGTCTTTCTCCCCGCTAAATCTTACGCTATCCCCAAATACAATAGAAGTTGTAAAAAAAAAAAATAATACAAGGTTTGTGCTTATTTCCTCCCTGTAAATTGAGGGGAATGTATTCTCAAGTGGGCCATGACATTGTGGGTCACAACATATTGTGAAGTGAATTACTGGCATTCATTGTTCAATCGTCCTATCATGTTCTATTCCTGAATTTTGTAACACTGAAATATGCCCATTATTGTAATATCAGCAACCTACTGTTTATAACAATAAAGGATGCTGTTGTTTGCCCTTATAACTCACTATGTAGGATTCATGAGTTTAGTTAAGATTGCATAAAGGAGCTGTCTTTTAAAAAAAGGAATAGTTCAGACACTGTTCCCTAAATCTTTCATGTCTCTTGTTTCTCTTCTCCAGAATACTAGTCTCAAAAAAAATTGAACTTTTTTTTTAATGCAGAATACATAGTTGCTGAACTCTCTCCTGTGCATGCATATACACCCAGAAAAAGTTCCCCAACTCGGTAAATTATAGGCTAGGCAAAGGTGAGATGTAGCATCAGTTCCAAAATAGCATTTTGGTAATGTTAAATTCTGGAATTCCAGTGCAAAAGTAAAATACCTGTAGTTCTCTTTTGAGGCTTGGGTATTCTGAAGGGGAACCAAGTCTGGTGGTGTAAAGGCCATCCCCCCCCCCAAAAAAAACCAAAGACCTGCAGGGAACAAATCACAAAGAAATATGGATACAACTCCAAAGATATGGCACTACCTTCAAGGAAATGTGAAAAAGAGATAAAGCATGAACCCATGATTATAGAATGGCAATGTTTATTTTATTTGTTAAATTTATTTACTGCCCATCTTGCCAAGGGGCTACTCTGGACAGCTTACAATAGTGAACATGGAGAAACGAAAAGAAGAGTAAATATAACAGTAGCAAAGTAATGAAATGATAAACAATGGAATAAATAATGAAGGTACGGTAATATGAGATGAAAAAATGGGCAGGGGGGAAGCAAGGAGCACAGGAGGGAGGTGAGGTTTGCTATCAGTCTAGTGGTCACCTCCCCCATTGGGTCCCCCATATCTTTTAGATGTACCATGAAATAATTGTATGGAGCAGTGCATTGGAAACCAGCCTTTACAGTAGATCTAAAACCTATCTGATATTTTTGTATTTTTGTATTTTTATCCGGTTGTTAGCCGCCCTGAGTCCGCAAGGAGAAGGGCGGGATATAAATTTAAAAAATAAATAAATAAATAAATATCTGAGCTGAAAATGTTTACTTGAAAATATGTACCATTTAGTTCAGTGGGATAGTCAGTCTACTTGGGATTGCCATCTAGTGTGGCAATGTGGAGCTACCTGAGGCTACCTTTTCAGAGTATTCAGCAGCTACAGCTAGCACAGAACGCAGCAATGCAGACATTTCTAGGGGCCCCTAGGGTGGTCCATGTAACACCATTGTTGTGCAAGCCGCACTGGTTGCCAGTTTGCTTCTCAGTCCAATTCAAGATTTTGGTTATTACCTTTATTCCGATGGGATTGGCTTGCCCCACTCGCTATGGAAAAAGGGGCATGCTGCAGATCCAGTCAGCCAAGGAATTTTAGCCAGCGGGGTTCAGGAGAAGAGCCTTTTCTGCTGTGGTTCCCACCACCTGGAACAGGGTGCTGCTTGAGGAGACATCTACCCCCATCCTCTTGGCCTTCTGAAAGGGCTGATTCTGCCAATTGGCTTGGGTGGGGCTTCCCACTTTGGAGGTGGTTAGTATATTAAAAAGAAGAGTCCACCTACATCCCATTTATATAGTGGTTCCTTCTTATCTAGCTTTTTTTAACTTCTAATGTTCAATGTTGCATTCGTATCATATACTGAGCCTTTACTTAAGCAAACTTATTTTAGCCTAGCATGAATGCAACCCCATGCCTGGTGGTTGGTTGGCTTCTAATTCAGGATGCCACGTGAATTTTAAAAAAATGGGGTAAATCGAATAATCCATAATTTCCAGCTCAGCTTGCTCAATTAGATCTTTCACTGAGACACCAATGAAAACTGCCTCCCTCCTGAAATGTGTGTTTCATTATCATGTGACCATCTCAGTGAGTGAGATTTATGAGCTTTAGTCCAACTCTTCCCTCAGAAAATGTCAGTTGCGATATCATGCAGTTTTGAATGAAGAAATTATATATTTATGTTCACATCTAGATGATTGCTGGTTTTAGTAGGACCCTCTCACTCAGTAGTGTCTAGACCAGGGGTAGTCAACCTTGGCTCTTTTATGACTCGTGGACTTCAACTCCCAGAATTCCTGAGCCAGCTAAGCTGGCTCAGGAATTCTGGGAATTGAAGTCCACGAGTCATAAAAGAGCCAAGGTTGACTACCCCTGCTCTAGACCAACTGCTTCTCTAGAATTTCAGGCAGTGTCTGAAGTTACCAGAGAAGGTGCCTGGGACCTTTGCAAGGAAGCATATGTGCCATTACTGAGCTATAGCCTTTGTCTCTTTACCCCAAACAAAATGTATTATGTAATATATTGTTATGCTATTTTTTTCCAATTCAGGATATCGCATACACACAATCAATCAATATAAGACCCCCAAAGAAACAAAGACAAAAACAGATGCATCTGATAATTAAATTCCAACATCATCAACCTAATCCTTGGCTGGATTAGACCTGCCTAATGGCATAACATGAGATAAATGTCAGCTTTACTGTCTGGGAAATTAGATTGAGGAAAACTGTATTTTGTCTATAAATTATATATATGTGTTCATTTGTGCACTTTTAATTAATTATTAACTAATCTAACTACAATGTTCAGTATAGCTTTGTCCCAATTTCTTTTTCTTCTAGGAAGCATTTAAATAAGATTTAATGAATGCATTTGGTCTTAATATCATTCTTCACAAAAGCTGATGCCTTGTAATAAAACGTGTTAGCCTGATAAGATGCTATAATTCTTATCATCTGCTGCTAGAAAAATTGTCTGACAATAGTATAGTCCACAGTTGGAAGTAATCGGAATAAAGAGCTATTTAGGGAAGCTTTCGGTTGTCTTGTGTGGTTTTGTACTGCTTTTTTCTTAGAAGCGGAGGCTGTGCTTATGCAAATGAACTGGTTAACTACTTTTTAGCTTAGTGTGTTGTGGAACCCCAGTCTTCATAATTAATTTGGGTTTAAGGTTATGGTTATATTATGATTAAGGTTATGATTGGTTAGTTTATGGCATATACAAACCTAGATCATTCAGTAGAATAAATTACACAATAACTGGCTCAGCTGAGTAAGAACAGAACTCCCATTTTGTGGGAGTTACACTAGTTCCATATGCTTCTAGCTCCAGTTCAAAGAATCATTCATTACTATTACGGCTATATATGGCTTGAGTCTCTGCTGCCTTCAGAATGGGGGCTTCAGGGATCTCTGATCTGTGGAGCATCTTTTCCTAGGCAATGTGGTAGGCCTCCAAATGTTTAGCCTTCTAGAAGGCCATCTAGAGCTGGCTCTTCCCCCAGGCAATGGGGTAGAATGAGAAGGGAATCTGCCTATGGGTGATTTGTTGGGAATGTCCCAGGTGGATGGCTGAAGTACTGGGTTTTTGTTTTTAGTTTTATAGTCTTTACTGTTGGGGATAGGTCATCTGCCTAGAATTGTGCTGTAAGTCAGGTCAAGTCAGGTCAAGTCAGGTCAAGTCAGGTCAAATCAATAAATGTCATCTTGAGGTAGAAACATCCCCACCTATGGTGAAATATAGTACATAGTCCCAGAAGGGAGGGAATGCATTCCACAACACCACCCTACATGATCTCACTGGAAAAGGAAGCTGTGGATCCCGGCCCCTTGAAAGATTAGGGGCCATGTCAGGTTGGAGGCTGATCTTTATTGTAGCACCCCCCCTTCCCTGTGAGTTTAAGTCTCCCTCCCTCAGGTCTAATTAGTCCTTTCCTTGCTATCCTTCAGAAAAGTAGTGAAAACTATCCTTTCCTGGGTAGCAAGAATTTTAATTGTGTACAATAGCACAATGGGGGTTGTGCTAGAAATATTGTTTTTATTGTTTTAATATTGTACCCAACCCAGAGTCTGCTAAATCAGAGAGCATACAGATTTTTATAATAAAACTACCAACCATGGATAAGCACCTTATGCAAACCTAGCTAAATAATAAGGTGGCTTTATGATTTTTTAACTTATTTTGGTAAAGGACTTCTCTTTCCTATTTGTGGTTCCCCTTTCTTTTTGCTTAGGTTACTAAGTCCTTTGACCTTACTCCTTGCCCATTTAATATGCTTCCCTCTAGTCCATGAGGAGGCACAAAGTATGCCAATGCGAAGGGTTAGAGTTAGTCTTGTTAATGAGGTGGCCAAGTGACACTTCCCACAGGGCAAAGTAAAGTACTGTATAGTGATTAGTAAATTTCACTGCTGGTGAGAAAAAGATTCCCCCGTGAGCTGGAGCTGGGACTGAGAGACGAAGAGGTCACTTTGATAGATAGTTGGCTGAATTCACTGCCTGAGCTATCAGAATGTGATAGCCATCTGCTAACTCTGTAAGGCACCCCGTTTTTATAGGGGTCTGACAAGCTGTTTTGCAGAAATTTGAGGATGAGGAAAACTGTGTCATGTGGAGATAGCCTTAAAGCATTGTTAGGGAGACATTTTTGAGCTGGCATTTGTGGTGATGTCATGCATCAACTGAGACATCCAACTAGCCTATGCTTGCATCTCAGATTATTTGGTGTTTTTTCCTCTCTGCTTAGACTGCTGGCCTCAGTAAAAGGCAACACCTGACAGAGTTTGTCCAGACTTAGAAACTAAGGAAGTTCAACCTGTTGAACATAAGAATAGGAAACTACCAGGGAATCCCAAAACTGTAGGCTACATAGGGAAATGCAAAAACATCCCAAAAGGGGCAAATGGATGCATCCATGCCCATTCCTTGGCAGACAGAACCATTTCTCTACTGTCTGAACTTACCCAGAAATGAACCAAACTTGAAGACTTTACCTTTATCTTAGGTTGCTGAGTCACTATACTCAGTTTTAAAATATTTTTTAAATATAAAAACAATCTAATATAATCTTAAGAAAGAAAAATAGAAAAAAGAAGCAAAGGAGAAAGAGAAGAAAAGGGGAAGAAAAAAATAAAAGGAAAAAAGAAAAAAGTAGTGAAAAAAGAGAAAAATAATAAAGTGACTTTGAATCTTCATCACAAGAAGTATATTTTGTAACTCTTCACCCCCTCTTAATTTACAACCAATAATCTCCTCATTCCATATCCCATCTCTTATCTATAAACAAATCCATAAAGTATCATCTTGTTCATTTTATATAATTATTTCCAAAATCTTATAGTAAACGTGTCAATATTCTAAATTTGTGTGAAGCCTTAATTCATTTGTAACTTTTTATATCAAAATCTTATTTAACTTTTTGCCATTTATTTTCAATTCTTTAAGTTCCTAAATTTATTATTATTTTTTATTTTTTTTTTATTAATGAAGATAGTCTCACCAGGTGATTTTTTCAAACATATTGTTCTAAAGATCTCCAATAGATTTAAGTTAAATAAGCAATTGCCAAAAGTGATTACAAAGCAAGGGTAGCAAACCTAGTGTCCTTTAGAAGATTCTGCTGTGGTTGTGAACATAGTGGTAGATCCCTTCATCTTCTGATACTACCTGTGGGAGACTACTGTCCTAAAGTCTCTTCACAAGGAGCATCCATCCAAAGTATATGTGGGTGATCTCCTGTCCTCGCTTTGTTTGGAACCAGTCAACTCACTATTTTTGCCAAGGTTGCTATCTCCAATCTCTTGAAGATATATTCAGTTTTCCTTCTGTCTCCCAGAAGTTTCAAGCACCTTTTCCTCTTTGAAGGAAGTGTTGCAAAGCTCTATTATGTTTAAAGTGTTTGAGTATAAAGTTCAATATCATAGAAAACTTCTCTTTCTTTCCTAGTGTCATTATTTCATACAATATAATAAAAAAATCTATTTTGGAAGTCCCAAGCTTACTCAGTTCACATTTCTCCATTCAAAGCTAAAAAACTCTACAGTGCTAGAGCATGATATTATAACATATCTTTGGGGTACAAAAAAGGACTGGTGTATACAAATTCTGGATGCATCAACAAATTTTTCAATTTTATTCTAAATTATATTGTTTTTTATTAAAAATGCTAAGACAGAGTATTTTTAAGAATATAAGATTGCTATACAGTTTTTCTTATAGGACCAGATCCTACCACAGCTTATGTCTTTTTCTTCAAGAAATTATTACCACAATTAAATCTATAAAACCATGTTGAATATAGTTATTTTATTTTATTTTACATTATATGTTAATTACAAAGATGGGTTTCGTTGTTTTCATTATATCCATTCTGAGAAAATTATATAGGTTCTTGGGATAGAGTGATATTATAGAAATCTGTATAATAAGCGAAACATTTGATATGTTTGGTTTCCCAGTGGATTGGTACAAAAATACAGTAACCGTTTATCGTGTATTTTATTGAATGGATATGGTGAAATGTTTCAAGCTAATTTCTACTCTCTGTTTTAAAGGTATACCCACATTTGGTCTAAAGTACCTTTTAAAGGAAGGATATTACTAGCGTTTCATTTTGGATCCAAAATTTAAAAGATGCTGTAGAACAGGTGTGGATACCCATGCTGCCTTCACAAATGTCTCTTTAAAGAAAAGTATCTTTTCCCAAAGCTTGCAATAATAGCTGTGTGATCCCTATCCTGCTCTATGGAGTAGAGAGTTGGTCTCTGACAGAAGGCCACCTGAAGAGACTAGAAGCATTTGAAATGTGGATTTACAGGCGGCTGTTACCTATAAGATGGGTTGACAAGATCAGAAATGAGGAGGTGATAAGCCGCCTGGGAAAGCCAAAGGAAATTATCAAAACAATTAAAAAATTAAAATTAGAATATTTTGGACATATGATGCGACACCCAGAAAAATACGGCATACTCCATTTAATCCTCCAGGGAAAGATCGAAGGCAAATGAGGTTCAGGCAGAAGAACATCATCATGGTTTCAAAATCTAAGGGGCTGGTTTGGACAAAACTCAGCAGCACTTTTTCGTGCAGCTGCTGATAAAAACAGGATCGCCAACATGATCACCAACGTCCGATAACGGATATGGCACAAGAAGAAGATCCCAAGAAAATATGTGATTAAATTAAAGGAGATATTACAGCAGTGGTGGCGAACCTATGGCACGGGTGCCAGAGGTGGCACGCAGAGCCCTCTCTGTGGGCACGCGTGCCGTCGCCCCAGTCCTAGGCCTTCAGCTGGGTTTTATAAAACCTTTTTGCTTTAGGCCTCCGCTGCCATGTGCAAAAAAAAAAGGTTCAATCAGTCAATTTCAACTTCTCGCGGGGAAAAAAAAGATCTTGCAAAGTTGGAATTGATTGATTGAACTTTTTAGTCCCACCCAGTCTGCTGTTACCACCACAGCCACGCCCACCCAATGGGCCACACCCAGCCAATGGCCCACACCCACCCGGCACTCCGCGATGCATAAGTGGGTTTGGGGTTGCAGTTTGGGCACTCAGTCTCTAAAAGGTTCGCCATCACTGTACTACAGCATGCCTGTGCCTGCTCCAAAATACCTTGTTGCATATTCATTTGTTCATGTCTATCTTCCTAGAACTATCAATTAACAAGGCTAAAATTTTAGTCAAACTGTTGAATTAAAAACTAAGTATTTTACAAGTATTTGATTTTAATTACTGGTAATTTCATTAATACTTTTAGTGAGTCAATTAGTCCTCTGATTTTGAGACTTTTTATCGATCAATTTTTTAAATTATATTTTGTTTTAAGTGTCTTAAAATTGTGTTCACATCAGCCATAATAAAGTATCAACATTAAAACAACAACTATTCTGGCTAGTTTCTTCAAGGTATTGTGCATTCCCAATCCCTTAATGGTTCTTACTTACTTACTTAGAAAATTTATTTGCTGCCCATCTCATATTTTACAACTCTGGGTGGATTTATCCCAGTTACATGCATACCAAAGTAATATACATACATACAACAAATCTATTGCTTTCAATAAACTATAGCTGAGTGTTCCTTAATTGTTTGTTCAACCCAAGCATATGTTATTTGGACAATTTAGTCTGGATAACCACTGCTGCTCTTAGGCCTACAAGATAGTCTAGACAAAAAGCAACCCTGGAGTACTAGCTCTAGCCTTATTTTAAAGTTAGATTAACACAATCTTGCAAGACTAAAAGTATTTCCCCTCTCCTTTCCTTATACTCTCTGGAAAACTAGAGAGGGTCCTTTCTGAAATTTTCCACTTCCTCTATCATTTGTGGGTTGAGATATCTTTTACATGAGATACCTTTTACATCCAGTCTGTGCCACTCCCATCTTTCTCTCAAAGTCATTCCCACGTACCATTCCAGCTGCTTTAGAAGTTCTTAACTGGTTAAAAGTTTGGTTAGAAATCCATTGTAGCTCCTTAGCCAGTAACCCATTTTAAGCTGGGGTTTAAGCTGGTGTTGATGAAATTGACATCCAATAGTAGAAAGGTGTTCTAAAAATCAGTTTCCTTTGATCTTAAAATAAGATTAGTACAAATATTCAAACACAGTTTAATAATGCAATCACTTTGATGTTGGAAATCCAATTCAGGAATTATATAGAACTTTATAGTCTGAGTTTATCCTAGTTACAGATAGTATCATATTTTGGAGAAGCAAGCAACTGGATTATGTATGACCTTCTTGGCTATCTCCTAATCCTTGGAATTTATTAATATATTTAGACCTATAGACTTTTTCAATCCTGTGGATTGATCCCAAAAATGATTATATATCATTAGAAGGAGAAACATACAACAAATCTATAGCAATGGATTATTGTCAACATTTGTTTTCTTTTAACAAGTGGGCAACAAAGATTTCTGAACAACTTGATCAAATTTTATGGACTGTTTTGTTTATGTACTCTCATTTTTCAGACTTGTTTCTTTAAATATTATTTTTATTGTTTCCAACATTGTTACGTTGTTAATACTGCTGTACTGTATGTGTGAGCGTGTGTGCATCTAAACAAAATTGCTACATATTTAAACTCTGATATGTAACAAATCAGTACAAATTAAGTAGTTGCCCTCCCTTAGCTAATAACATCCCTTGTAATCTAGATAAGAAAGGGATTTTATCTGAATCTGATTGTTACCACAAATACATTGCCAAGGATAAAAAATAGTTGTTCTCGGGTACTTCTATTTATATTATTTTATTGTTGCTCTTTTTTGCTGCTTATACTAGGACTATTTTAGTAGATAGGCAACAGACACACACTGACATGCTAACACATATTTTGCTTTAACAGCATAACAGATTAATTCTCTCTCATCCCATGCTGGGTACCTTATGCTTTTGTTAACACTCTTACGTTAAGCTCCTATTTAATAAATATATTTTTAGTAGAAATGAAATCTCATTCAGCTTGCTTTGCATCTGATTTTATCACATTTTTTTTACTAAATAAATACTACCTTGTTCAATGGGACTCATTGCCAACAAGCATGTATAAAACTATAGACTTAAAATGACGTCTTAAAATTATGCTCACATCAACCATTATAAAATATCAACATTCAAACAACTACTTTGGCCTGTATACATTTTTATGTTATGTTCTTCAATTCCCAGTTGAGGCTGGATTTATTCAGGCCAATCAGGATTCCCAAAATATTAGACTTTTAACAGATGTATAACTTCTTATACATCTTTAACTTCTTTGAGTACTAAGAAAGCTTTTGAAAATTGGAAACCATTTAGAAATTTTTAAGGTACTGGACAGTTTATACACTGGATTGATATGGTTTAGTCAGCTCTTAATGGTACATCTTCATCCCAGTTAAACCATTGGATACAGATGCACATTAAAACATAATCAGCAAAGTAATTAGCATGTTCAAAGGAAAGTATTCAGTGTAGAATTTTTAAAAGAAGTACTTTATGATCATTTTCTGAAAATGAAGTATTTCTTTTTTTTAAAAAAAAATATCTTTATATTATGTTCCTCCCCACTCCCACTCCAAAGTAGCAATGAGAAAAGAAAGACTTTTATTATCCTTGGAGAAATCTGCTTCTAACACCTTCAGAATTCTTATGCTCTCGCTTAACTTTCTTATAATATCTATTCTCATTCTTGGGTTGGTTTTAAATGTCTTTCATTATGTAAAATGCAAACCATGTTAAAATATCTTAGCATTATATCTGAGCTAGATCCATCTTTCTACAAAGCTCTATGCTTTTCCTTGGGAGGATATCTCATTCAACAAGCCTGCCTTAAGGAGATTATTGGAGAGCAATGGCACTATAGGTTGATTAAAATGGCAACTCTGAATCTCCCAGAATGCCCCAAAAGTATGCATTGGATTTTTAAGATTATTGGGAGAGTGTTTCTTCAGCAATCTTCTTAAACAGGTATTCCTTACAAATGGGGATTAGAGCTTCTTCCCCACAAAATAATTAACTGGGTCAAGGAATTAACCCAATCAATGAACTCAACATGTTAGTTTTACCTCAAAACAGGGTCAGTGATATTTAGGGTTAAATACCACTCAAAGAAAGCCATATGATGAAACTTTTGACCATGGATGTCTAGGGAGATTCTCAGTCATCCAAGTCATGGTTGTCTTACGGGTGCTTTTCCAAAAGGCAACTGGACTTTTGTTTTTGTTCTCATTCAAGGAGACCTGAAGAATCTTCCTGGAGGAAAAGCAAAACGTTTTCAAGGAAAAACTAAAGAGAGTCCAGTTGCCTTTTGGAAAAGCACTTTTGGGGTTTTGACCATGGAATTGACTCATCTTTACTTATCTATGTCCTAGAGCAGGTGGTACATTGGCACCTGGCAGGTGGTACCTGACCGTCCTAGAGAAGTGGTAGTGGGGAAGGGGAATGAGCTGAAGCGGGGGCAGCACCACACAAGCCTGAGCGAGAATCAGCTGGAGCCCTGCAGAATCGCCAATCAGCTGGAACTCGGCACTGATCCTGGCACTTCTGCTGAGCCATGACAGCCCTGCAGAAACATGATCAGCTGTCAGGGCTCAGCAGAAGTGCCAGGATCAGTGCTGAAAGGAAGGAAGGAAGGAAGGAAGGAAGGAAGGAGATGGGAATGAGAAGGAAGGAAGGAAGGAAGGAAGGAAGGAAGGAAGGAAGGAAGGAGATGGGAATAAGAAGGATGGAGGCAGGGAGGGAGGGAAAAAGGAAGGAAGGACCCCCCCCCAATGGTAACCACAATGCTAATGCGGCCCTCAATGAAATTGAGTTTGACACCCCTGATATAAAAGGTTGTTAAGTGAATCTGGTTTCCACATTGACTTTGCTTGTCAAAAGGTTGCAAAAGAGGATCACATGACCTTGAGACACTGCAGCCATCATAAATATGAATTGGATGCCAAGCATCCGAATATAAATCACATGACCCTGGAAATGCTGAAATGGTCATAAGTGTGAAAAATCTTGTAAGTCGAGGACTACCTGTACTTTATCACTTTTTTCCTTTTTTGGAAGGGGGGTCATTAAGTTTTTGCCATGTTACTAGGCGACTGGTGGTACTCGGATACTGCCATATCCTAAAAGTGCTACAATGGGTAAAAAGGTTGAAAAGCCCTGTTCTAGAGTGGTCCAGTAAAAAAGGAATCTTTCTAGGTATTGTATCTCTATGGCTATTTCTGCTCAAGACCAGGAGTTTGACTGAAATGTAATGGAAATGAAGCAAATAATGATGGTCTCCTTAGGGTTAGTTGGGCAGGCTGTTACCTACAGTATGTAATCATAAGCTATGGTGCATGATAGTGGGTATATAGACTATGAAAGGTTCACTGTGTTTGTAGTGCCATTACATCTAGAACATGCCAAGTTGGGATAGGCTAATGCATTGAATTGTTATCTATTTTTTATTTTACTGATTTGAAAAATAAAGAGGGGAGGATTCAAACATTTGAAACATTTCAAGTTATCTATTATTGTTTCTCTCTCCCTCTCGTGAATGCTCAGTAAGCAACAGCTGCTGCTTAAAAGCACCAAGAATTGTATGTTAGGAGCGCTTAGCAATTTTCCATTTGCTGCTGCTTGTGTGCCAAGTTAGGAACAAATGCCCAGAGTTGGCTTAAAGTACTTAGAAACAGTGATAGTTTGGATACTGACTATAGAGCAATTTAATTATCTCAGCTATAGTTGCTTAATATTGGACTTTCTGACATATTGGCAATATTCCAGTATGTCAGAAATCAGATATATGTATTTTAGTATTCCAGCAGCTAATGATATAGAAAGAACAGTTAAGCTTTTAAGTGATACAGAATTTTTCATAAAACAGATTTTCCCCCCTCTTTATCTCATATACACTATGCAATTCAAAAACTTGCAACCTTACCATGACTAGACCAAAGGAACACGAGAGGATATATGGAAGAGTCAGTGCACACAATTTCTATAGAAAGAAGAAAATAATCAAATTAACTCCTATTAACTGAAATGGCAGCTGTCATCAGCCTGTAGGGATAATTAACTAGAAACTATCGCAACATGCTAAACCCAAATTTAATTTGTTTGGTTTGGTCTTAATGAGTTCTGTTAAGCAAGCCATTGTGGGTTATTCGACATAGCTATCATTAAAAAATCCTGACATAATACTGTTCGTGAACCAACCTATATCTGACAACACTGAAAATCAATGAGCAGAGGCTTGCTGCTCTCTCCGCAGGTTTGGCTTCTTAGTTTTCCTTATAAATCTTTGTTCTCTTTTGTCTCCCTTGCTTCCTTCCTCTCTTTCACCACAGTTTGTGCTTCACATTCCAAATTCTGCATATTGCAAAGAGTATAATTGGAATAAATTATGCAAATGTTACTACATTTTGCATAGTTCATTGACATATAGTTCAATAAAGACACATCACTGTTTCATCAGATAATATGGTGAGTTGATTAAAAACCACAGCTATGTACAGTCATGGTGAATCAAGGGAGAAACAACACCAGCCTCCTCGGTCAGAGTTCATCTAAAGATCATGAAACAGGCTGTTGAAGTCTAGAGAAGGCAATAATTCTCTGTTACGCCTGCAAATCCCCATAAAGCATAGGCCATTATGTACAGCGTTAGTGTTTTACAGGGCACTTGCTCCAGAAGCAGCAGAGTATTTTATGGTGCTGTGCTACAGTGAAATGGCGCAGTGTGATTAAAAGTGGCGAAAAAAACCCAGAGCTTAGCAGTATTTTTAAAATGCAAAATGGAGAGCTTGGCTCTTGTCATTTTCTTTGATCAAGCACAGCGGCAATGCAGTGCAATTTTTTACGGTTCACCATTCCAGTTCAAAATCAGTACTGTACACAATTGGAACTTTTACAGACCGATTTATCAAATTATCAAAATTTGAAAGAAATACAGTAAAGATTGCAACAACTACAATTACAACATTAGGGGCAGCTGGGACGTTCCAATCCCGAAAATTCTACAAAGCTCTTGCTGAGTCTCTCCTCCCAGCTCTCTTTACCCAGAGGTCTTCTAATGTGAGTCTAGGCCAGTGGTTCTCAAGCCGCGACCCCCAACCGGTCGTAAGTCGAGGACTAAACCGGTCGTAAGTCGAGGACTAAACCGGTCGTAAGTCGAGGACTAAGCCGGTCGTAAGTCGAGGATTGCCCAACTGGTCGTAAGTCGAGGACTTTCCCTGCCCGGGAGCGCCGCGCATGCGTGGTTCCGCCCCCTGCGCCGGCCGAGGCGTAGCTGGCAAGCGGCAGAGACGGAGCAGGCCGACCACCAGCTGGCCCAGCCCAAGGGAGGTAAGGCACCCACAGGAAAAGGGGGAAAAAATGGCGGACAGCCTTGCTTGGCGACCCCTGTGAAATGGTCGATCGACCCCAAATGGGGTCGCGACCCATAGGTTGAGAACCGCTGGTCTAGGCTGAAGATGCCATAACTAAAGATGAAGCAAAGACATAAGCAGAGAGGACCAAAAGCCAGGAATCTTGTCTAAAATCTTCTTTCCTTCTTATCTGCCAGGGAGGTATATAAGAAGGAATGAAGCAAACAAAAAAATGTCACCTGAACCAGACAAAAGTTAGGCCTCAGCGCGTGGAAACCTCACTCAATCCTATCAACAGCTACCAAACTTATAAATGAATAAAGCAAGGACTTTGGTGGATAAAAGGGGTCCTGAATGCCACTCATTTCTTATCTTTGGATCCAGACTTGATAGCTACCATCCTTCTAGCTAGTGCCTGGTGGGTCTATGACAATTTGCCACAGCCAACTTGCCATGGCCAACTCGCCACGGGACAAGAGTTACACTAATATCAAAGAAATGGTGGGATAGAATAATTAAAGAAAGAATGCAAAAGGAGGGACAGAATAAAATATGAACGACAAAGAATAATTTTTTAAAACTTTCTTGTAAACAATTAAATTGTCAAATTGTCCCGTGGCGAGTAGGCTGTGGCAAGTTGTCCCATGGTGAGTTGGATGTGGTGAGTTGGTCAGGGCAAGTTGGCTGCAACACATTGTCTTATTCCTGTGCCTGGCAGCCTAGTTAAGAAGGACATGGGTAAGTATGGATGAGCATGTGTTCATGCATGTGAGAAAGCAAATGTATATGTATGTTACTGTTACTTGTATTTTGCTGTTACTTTAAATTCACTGGGTCTCTTTGTATTCCCAAGAACCTGTTGTAACTCGGTGTTTGATTGGAAGTGATTTGTGTGCGTCCCTAATTATTTCCCAGCGGTTGACTAGGGTTGCATGTCTCATCTGCTCTAGGTTCACCTATGTGGAAAACTCGATAGAAAGCAAGAGAGGATTATAAGATCTGCATGGCTCAACAGGCTGCGAGTATGCAAGTGAATAACCATAAGCTGACCCTGGAAGCATATGTAACACTAACCTGCTCCATCCTGGTGCTGGCTTTAAATTTCTAGGAGGGTTTGCCCGAATGTTTTTGCAAATACAGTGTTCCTAGGCTAGGCCAAAACAAATGACTACCACAGAAATATCCCAAATGCATTATTCTATAGCTTCCTTAGAGGTCTTGACTGTTTTTACAGAGCAGTCTAGGTCAAACCCAAATAAAGTAATGATGCCCAAAGCCTAACAAGCAACATGCACATGGCTGGAGGGTGTCAAGTCAGGAAAGATGCATTTAGTGTACAAATTGGCAGGACTTCAGTTGTGATGCTGATGTCTTGCCTGTTTTTACCTCCTCACAGATGCTGCTGAGCCCACTGCTTATTCTTTAAATATCCCTTCCAAAAACTATTTTTGCAGTGAGAAATACACCTCAGTCCCACACTTCCCATACTTTACTACAATTAAGCCTAACTAGTTCTGGCTTAATTGAATTACAGTACATAAAGCAGGGGCTACAAAGTTAAACACAGAAGAAGAAGTCTGGATTTGCTTCGAATGCTGGCCTTTATAAAGGCTCTTACACATTATTGGATGTTGATCGTATTGTAACTGTCAGACTTCAGGGCAGTCTTTAAATCTTCCAGAAACTCAGCCCCACCTTCAGGAACTAGATAACAGCTAAGACAACTGCTGGATAAGTTGCAAATAATAAGTTACATAGACATTTAGGTTCTGTCTGATGCAGATAAGAGAAGTCAAACTACCTGTCTGAATGGCTCGGGATTGAGAGGTATAATTTGCACATTTATGATACCAAACCCTGAACCGATGGATAATCTCATCCAGCAGTTTCATATAAACATTATACAGAAGGAGAGAATATGTCAAACCCTAGGCCCTGCACAAGTGAGGGGCCACAAGTGTGACCTCTTTCCCATGATCAGCATTGACTTGAACCATCCACAGAGGAAGAAGGAGGGCTACCAAGATACAGTGCCTTTTGTTCCCAAACCTGCAGCCAGTGTAGATGGATATTCTGGTTGACACTGAGAAATCACTCAGAAATTAAGGAGCAACTGTGACCAATGCTATCTCCATAGTTCTAGTTCATCCTCAGCCAGGGAAACTCATCAAGTAGCTTTGGGCTAGTCAGTCTCTCTCAGCCCAGCCTACCTCACAGGGTTGTGTGGGAAACAATAGGAGCAGGAAGTTCTGATATGTAATCTTGAACACATGGATGTAAGACAAAATATAACTCTAGCAAATAGATTGTCTATTCATAATTTGCTAAATTGTAATTTCTTAATGTGCCTAACACATTAAAATCTAGGTAATGTTAGCACTGATAATATCAATTCTTGGCCACAATGACCAGCCAAACAAGTCAAGAAAATAAGCTCCCTAATTTTCAGAAATTGTTCAAGGTTTAGAATTGAATGTGTTTCAAATTCAGACTTTCTATGTATAGGTTTTGCCAGAAGGTGGAGCCAGCAGCTGGGATAATAAATTCAGATTTATCAGTTGAAGGAGATTGCTATGGTGGAAGCACAGGAAAGGTATGTAAAATATTCCCATCAAACAAAGCAATAGATGTTGCAAAGCACATATTTTTCAACTGGACTAAGGTTGATGAGGCAAGGAAGTGGGGATACAGGAAGGAAAGTGATGTAGCTTGTCCCACAACTTAGCTTTTCCCCACCAAAACTCTCAAAGTCAAGAATCTGAATCTGAAATTGGATATTCCATTATTTTCCCCAAGAGAGCCTTTTCCATTGTTCTGCCTCCATGCAGGGACATATTTATTTATGTTTATTTTACAGGACTTATATGGCCACCTAACTCATATGATGACTCTAGGCAGCTCTCAACCATCCATTGAAAACAAAAGTTTTAATGTTGTCCACTGGATTTTTTTTTAATGCTAAGTTCCTGATCTAAATACAGGACTATTGTCAAAAGACAAAATATCCATGCTTCATGATTCACACACTGCGGTAAAGCACAGCTAATTGTGTTTTCTTGAATAACCCACATTTATATTAATTCACTTAGATGCAACCAATTAAACCATATTTTGGCATGGTACAAAATGAGAACCAACATATAGAAATAAATAGAAGTGCATAGTTACATTATTGTGAAGCTACTTGGCAGCTGAGCCGTGAAGGGTAATGATTTGCAAAAATAACTATACCAATGTAAATAAATTAGGAAAAAATATTTTTTCAAGGAAAGGCGGGGGAAAGAAGATTCTGCACAGAAAGATATATACTGTAGATATAGGTTTCTCTGGTAACAATATAGAATCATTGCCTCCTTTTAACTCTCTTCTAACTTATAGCCCTGGGATTTCCTTTTGGTTTCTTATCCATGCACTAGGTATGATCCTGGTTAACTTTTCAAGAGCTGATTATGAGTTGGCTATGTGCCAGGACTTGCTATAGATCACAGCAAAGCCCTCAGTATATGCAAGGCCTATCTTATAAAAACGAACTAAAGGGAACTATATAAATATGATAATCATTTTTTCATCTACCCTTATGTCTTTTTTTAAAATGCTTTTAAAAAAAAACCCCAAAAGGGACCAAAGACAAAGATGCATATATTGTCAAAAAGGAAAAAAAAGTCATAACAAGTGCTTTAAAATAAGTGAGAAAAATACAACTTTTACCCTTATGCGAAAGTGCAGGAGAGCAAGGGTATGTCTCCCCACCGATTTCGGTACTGTTGCCTGCTTCTCTAAGAACCTGGCTAGAAACTGGATTTGAAACTGTCCTCCATAAGCCTCCCACCTACTTATCTTTGTTATTTTAAAAGACAGTAGTCAAGCCAGGTGCTGCTGAAGGAGAGAAAAGACAAAAGCAGCAGTATGGGAAATTGGGTCACTTCTGCTCCTGGCTGATATAAAGGCAGCAAATCAATTGCTGCCCCCCCACCCCACAAACCAAATACAATCTAGCCACATGAACAGAGATAAGGTTGTTTGCCACTGTTTGCTCTGCCCACCTATTTTTACAAAGCTGTGATACACAATTCCTGCTTCTTTTGTGTCACGGCTTTGCTGGTCTGCTTTCAAGATAGGGAAGCACAATCATGCAAACTGGATTGCAGCATCTCGTGGCAAAGTAGACCCTGTTCGTGACATTGGGTAGAGAGCCCATGTTCCCTATGAGATACAGAAACATTCAGAAGAACAATGGAGCATTAACATTGCTAGGGAGATTGAAGTTTTAAGCATTGAATTTAGGGTCTCCAGAAGTGATGCTCACAGACAGATGTTGTTCAGGAGTCACAGAATGCCCGCTTGTATCAGAAGACACAAATATATAAAGTTTTTGATTCCTCATGCTGAATAAAGCTACTGTCCTCCCTTTGTGGTACCTGGCAGGACATAATAAATACACAAAGTTTAGTCTGCACTTTTTATTTATTTATCAATTTTTAAAACCTCTCATCTGCCTCACAGAGGGACTCTGGGCAGTGGACAGGTAAAATATATATATAAAAAAGAAACAGTATAAAAAATTTAAAATGGCAAGGATGAATTAGAATTTGCTCAGAAGGCCACATAGTCTTAAACTGGATTAAGGGGCAATAGTATGAATTTGAAATTGAAACACAGTTTAAATGGTTTCTCTGGTTGCCTCTTTTGGTGTCTGCCTGACCCATGAAATCTAGCAAGGAGGGCATGCCCCAGGCCCCCTTTATCAACCATTCTCATCTTGTTGGACCCGAGTCCTGTCTTCTCAGTGGCAGCACCTGTCCTCTTGATAGAACAGCAAAACATCCCTCCTCCCCCCCTCCCCGGCCAAATTTGGATGGTTCCAACCGTGTTAGCCTTTTGCAAAGCTCTACCCACCTTGTTATTTTCATTCGGGCCAAGGCCAACCCACTTGAGACAACACCGAAAAAAAATAACGAATGGAACTCACCGGACCCAGTAACGAGTATCGACAACAAGATTAAGAACGTCCGTTTGGTCTTAGTAACAACACACTAACCGTCCGTATATGACATCTGCTAAATTTATTTATTTATGTTTTGAATTCAACCGTCGATCCGTTAGCCGTCCGTAAATACTACGTTAAAGCATTCCAGAGTCACATAATCACCCTTTGTGACCTTCCCAGCTGGCTTCAAACAACCCAAGTCAATAGGGAAAGCTGGATTTGCTTAATGACTGTGTGATTCATTTAACTGCCGTAATAATTCGCTTAACAACTATGGCAGAAAGGTCATAAAATTAGGCATAATTCACTTAACAATCGCTTTGATTAGCAATGGAAATTCTGATCACAATTGTGGTAAGTCGAGAACTACCTGTAGTTATATAAATCACACCGAATGAAAAATTCACTGTTCTGAAGGAAGTTACTTATTGTGCTTTTGCTGGTCATCCAGTGTTGTAAAGTGATCAGAGTGCCAGACTACAATCTGGAAAGTCCCAGGCTTAAATCTCTCCCTACATTTCTTGCATAAACATAGGGGCAGTACTAATTCTCACAAGGATGTTGTGAAAATCAAGTGAGGCTATGAGAGAAACAATAGAGACCACCCTGAGTTCTCAGACTAGAGATAATAATGCAATAGTAAAATACAATTCATCAACATTGATAATAATTATTCGTGTAATATTATTTTGGACACTTGCTTTTTTGCTACTACTGCTGCTGCTGCTGCTGCTGCTTTTGACTTTTTAAACTCGTGGCAGCAGAACCCTTTCTCAATAAAATGTTTAAGAGAAATAATGGGACAAACTGTCTTTTTAGAAACTAGGAAGAAAATCTCAGAATTGGAGCCCTGGAGATGAGAAAGAAAAATAAGCACCTTTGAGGAATTTGATCTTTGTGAATTTCAAAATCCACATCTTTTGAGTGAATATCCTAATATTCACACATTTCACTGCTTATTGAATAGTCTCCTGCAGTTCTTGGCTCAAGAAGCTCTCTCTCTCTCTCTCTCTCTCTCTCTCTCTCTCTCTCTCTCTCTCTCTCTCTGTGTGTGTGTGTGTGTGTGTGTGTGTGTGTGAAGGAATAGGCATTTCAATAAAATATATTTCTAAAATATGCTTTTAAATGTGAATATTATTGTAGGTTTTACAAATAGGTAAGGTGCTGGCAAATAAGAAAATTGGTCAGGATGGACCCCTTAAAAGTCAATATTGGCATCTAATCCCTCTAA
The DNA here is from genome assembly GCF_001527695.2 of Protobothrops mucrosquamatus. Lineage (NCBI taxonomy): Eukaryota > Metazoa > Chordata > Lepidosauria > Squamata > Viperidae > Protobothrops > Protobothrops mucrosquamatus. Next base: position 73,654 of record NW_015390068.1, read on the forward strand.
AAGTGGGAGGGACTAGAAACATTCCATGGCTGCACCTATCTAGTAAAAACACCCTCTCCTAGGCAATCCAGCAGGACCCACCCCCCCCACACCTTTTTAGGTTTCTGGAAGCTGGGGTAGAATGAGTATGTGGGGTGGCCTCACCATTGTAGAATAGGGGGAATAGGAACTTCACTTTTTCTGATATAGCCCAGAGCTGCATTAATCCTTCTAGCAATTGTCTCACACTTGGCTGGTTAATGACCATAACCAAGCCCTTCTCCAATGCAGTGCTTCCAAACCATGAATCTGCTATTTGGTATCTTTTTCCCTATTTTTTTTCCTCTCTAAATGTAATATCTCACATTTTTCCCTGTGGAAAAGACATCTTGTTCCTGTCTTTTCTTCTAATCCAGTGGTTCTCAACCTTTTTAATGCTGCGACCCCAACCGGTCGTAAGTCGAGGACTAAACCGGTCGTAAGTCGAGGACTAAACCGGTCGTAAGTCAAGGACTACCCAACCGGTCGTTAGTCGAGGACTTTCCCTGCCCGGGAGCGCTGCACATGCGTGGTTCCACCCCCTGCGCCGGCCGAGGCGTAGCTGGCAAGCGGCAGAGACGGAGCAGGCCGACCACCAGCTGGCCCAGCTCAAGGGAGGTAAGGCACCCGCCGGATAAGGGGAAAAAAATGGCGGACAGCCTTGCTTGGCGACCCCCGTGAAATGGTCAATCGACCCCAAATGGGGTCGCGACCCATAGGTTGAGAACCGCTGTTCTAATCTTTCCAGATTAGATTGCAATATCATCCTGTCATCTTGTATGTTGGTTACAGTGTTCCACCTCAACATAGAGCCATCAGTGCTGACTTGGATATAGTTAAATAGCCGGTTGTGGATGCACCTGACTGTACTGCCATCCAAATCAGACTATAACAGCTTATCAGTGACAATGTCAGAAGCACCATGTGAAAAGCTTTGGTGAAACTGAGGCAGATTATAGTCAACAACATTTTCCTCATCTACTAAATGCCTTGTGAAAGAAAGACAAGATTTATCTCCCATAACCCTTTTTTAACAAAGCCATGTGCATCTTAGCAAATGCATTATTGTCTCCAAGATGTTTACTAGTGATCTCTTTTATTATTTGCTCTATCCTACCAGATACTGAAGTTTGGCTCACTGATAGTTAATTACTGGGACTCTCCCCCCCTTTTCTTTAATTTAGTTTTATTCATTTATAACATAAAATGTGAAAATACAAAATCAAATAGTAGGAGACAATAGTAGAAAAAGGGAAAACAAAAAAGGTGTGAAGAAAGGGAGGGGAAGAGACAAAAGGCATTGACTTCCGACTCTCTCTGTTGCAGTAAAATCGGACATTAAAATCAGATCTCAACTTTTTACATTTCTACAGTAGTATGCACTAGCCCAGTGGTTCTCAACCTTTTTAATGCCGCGACCCCCAACCGGTCGTAAGTCGAGGATTAAACCGGTCGTAAGTCGAGGACTAAACTGGTCGTAAGTCGAGGACTACCCAACCGGTCATAAGTCGAGGACTTTCCCTGGCCGGGAGCGCCACGCATGCGTGGTTCCACCCCCTGCGCGGCCGAGGCGTAGCTGGCAAGCGGCAGAGATGGAGCAGGCCGACCACCAGCTGGCCCAGCCCAAGGGAGGTAAGGCACCCGCCGGAAAAGGGGAAAAAATGGTGGACAGCCTTGCTTGGCGACCCCCGTGAAATGGTCGATCGACCCCAAATGGGGTCGCGACCCATAGATTGAGAACCGCTGCACTAGCCATTTATGTATCGGCAAACCAGTCTAATCGGTAAAACCCAAAATCATGATATCATGATATCCCCCCTTTTCTTAAAGAAGAGAAGAACATTTGCTCTAGTCCTCTGGGACCTCTCCAGTTCTCTAATCTCCTCAAAAATAATTGACAGAGATGCAACAGCTCTTCTCCCAGATCTTTCAGTATTGTTTGAGACTGAGCTATCTTTAGTTTTCTTTTCAAGACACCCCTGCTGGCTACACTACTTTTGCTATTCTTCCCATGACCTCTCCCTTATAGTTTCTCTTGGTTTGTTAAAATCAACCTTTCTAAAATCCATGGATTAGGTTCCATTGTTCTTTACCAAACTTCTGTGAAAACCAAGATTTGAGAATTAGATCTCCTAGTTTCCTGCTTGAATTTTTGAAAATTATCACTAACCCAAATCAAGAATCTATGTGACATCTAATATTTGACAGAATTAGTGTTCCAACAAATGTCTGGGTAGTTGAAATGTCCTATCATAACCAGTTCATGATTTTTAGGATTATTATAAATTTAATTAGTTTAATAAATTGATTAGGTGAAATACAGTAGCCTCATAGCAAGATATCCCTTAGTTTGCCCTCAGAAAACTCAGAAGTTTTCAATACTCAGGCTACCATCAGTTCAGCAAAATTTTATACAGGTCAGCTCATTCTTGATATAAAACATTACATCATTCCCTCTCTTGTGTTCCCTTTTCGTCTGAGATAATGTGTACCTTTCAAGTCCAATGTAGCACTATTAAGATTGATCCCACCATGTTTCTGTAAACCCTATTATATTTTACTTGCCTTTGTGGCTCATGACATCTATCTTATTTTGCTCATTTCTCATACTTCATAAGAACAGACATTTAAGATAATAGACTAGACTCCCTATGTTCAGTTTCCCTTTTTTCTTTATCTCTGTACCTCCATTGTTGCTTTGGTAAACTAGTGCTGCTGTATTTCATCCAATATTTCCCAATTTGTTACTCATCAATAGCCTTAACATTCATGCTCCTTTGTGTTTCAGTTCAAAGTCCTCCTGACGAAGTTAGTCAGCTCCTGTCCAAAGACTTACTTTCTCTTCTTAGTGAGATGAATTGCATTTCTCAAAGCTTCTTCCTTGAAGATTGTATTGCTATTGAAAATCCAAGCCTATGTTGCATGTACCAACTTGACAGCTAGTTTACTTGAAAAAGTTTCCATTCTTTTGCCAGATTTTTATCTTTAATGGTAAATACTGATGAGAACATCACCTGTGCCCCAAGAATCTTCATCCTCTTCTCAAAATCATGAAATATTTCCTGATATGCTGGAGACCTTGCTCTGCAGTATCATTAGTGCCTATGTAGATGAGAAGGAAAGGTCTGTGATTAGCAAATCCAATGTCTAATCTGTCTTTCCCACCCACCTTGATTTTGGGCACCCAGAAAACAGCACATGTGGAGATAAAAGATCTGTTTGATCACAAATATGTATATGCCAACTCCCTTCATTTTCATCCTGTGATGAAACTTAAGCTTACCATTTCTCTCCTGCTTGTGGCAAGTGATGGTATCCACCATCATTATTCACGATGGATTCATTTTGACATATATGGGGTAAGGTTAATGCTCTGGCATCCGGTTCCCCCATTGAGTTTGCTTGTCAAAAGGCTGCAAAAGGTGATCCTTGGGACACAGCAATGGCCATAAGTAGGAACCAGTTGCCAAGCAGCTGAATTTTGATCACATGATCACAGGGATGCTGCAAAGGTTGTAACTGTGAAAAATGATCATAAGTCACTTTTTTCAGTGCTGTTGTAAATTTGAATGGTCACTAAATGAACTGTTGTAAGTCAAGGACTACTTGTGGAAGGAATGTAAATTCAACATGCTTTGAGCAAGTTACAAGGTTTGGCTGGAAAAACAACGTGGACTGTGTTGAGCTAAAACTGCTAGTTGTCAGAGTGAATTAACTGGGTTAGGATGTTCACAAAACAAATAATTCTCCCATCTTTGACTCAGTTAATGTGTGGTATGGACAAGGTCATATGCAATTATTAGATCTTTTTTCATCATGGGCACCAAGAGATGCTCAGACTCTTCTTCTGGGGCAAATCTCATCTCTTTATACGTGTTGTCCAATTACTAGGACATAGGAAGCCATGGATAGCTTGCTGCGATACTGTTGTCTNACCCCAAAGCCACGGATGATCTCCCCCAGCGGCTTCACATAAATATTGAACAGTAAGGGGGAGAGGACCGACCCTTGTGGCACCCCACAAGTTAGGGGCCTTGGGGCCGATCTCTGCCCCCCTGCCAATACAGACTGCGTGCGATCGGTGAGGAAGGAGGAGAACCACCGCATCACGGTGCCCCCCACTCCCAACTCCAGTTCTTGGCTCAAGAAGCTCTCTCTCTCTCTCTCTCTCTCTCTCTCTCTCTCTCTCTCTCTCTCTCTGTGTGTGTGTGTGTGTGTGAAGGAATAGGCATTTCAATAAAATATATTTCTAAAATATGCTTTTAAATGTGAATATTATTGTAGGTTTTACAAATAGGTAAGGTGCTGGCAAATAAGAAAATTGGTCAGGATGGACCCCTTAAAAGTCAATATTGGCATCTAATCCCTCTAAAAGTGGGAGGGACTAGAAACATTCCATGGCTGCACCTATCTAGTAAAAACACCCTCTCCTAGGCAATCCAGCAGGACCCCCCCACACACCTTTTTAGGTTTCTGGAAGCTGGGGTAGAATGAGTATGTGGGGTGGCCTCACCATTGTAGAATAGGGGGAATAGGAACTTCACTTTTTCTGATATAGCCCAGAGCTGCATTAACCCTTCTAGCAATTGTCTCACACTTGGCTGGTTAATGACCATAACCAAGCCCTTTTCCAATGCAGTGCTTCCAAACCATGAATCTGCTATTTGGTATCTTTTTCCCTATTTTTTTTCCTCTCTAAATGTAATATTTCACATTTTTCCTTGTGGAAAAGACATCTTGTTCCTGTCTTTTCTTCTAATCTTTCCAGATTAGATTGCAATATCATCCTGTCATCTTGTATGTTGGTTACAGTGTTCCACCTCAACATGGAGCCATCAGTGCTGACTTGGATATGGTTAAATAGCCGGTTGTGGATGCACCTGACTGTACTGCCATCCAAATCAGACTATAACAGCTTATCAGTGACAATGTCGGAAGCACCATGTGAAAAGCTTTGGTGAAACTGAGGCAGATTATAGTCACAACATTTTCCTCATCTACTAAATGCCTTGTGAAAGAAAGACAAGATTTATCTCCCATAACCCTTTTTTAACAAAGCCACATGCATCTTAGCAAATGCATTATTGTCTCCAAGATGTTTACTAGTGGTCTCTTTTATTATTTGCTCTATCCTACCAGATACTGAAGTTTGGCTCACTGATAGTTAATTACTGGGACTCTCTCCCCCCCCCTTTTTCTTTTTTTTAATTTAGTTTTATTCATTTATAACATAAAATGTGAAAATACAAAATCAAATAGTAGGAGACAACAGTAGAAAAGGGGAAAACAAAAAAGGTGTGAAGAAAGGGAGGGGAAGAGACAAAAGGCATTGACTTCCGACTCTCTCTGTTGCAGTAAAATCGGACATTAAAATCAGATCTCAACTTTTTACATTTCTACAGTAGTATGCACTAGCCATTTATGTATCGGCAAACCAGTCTAATCGGTAAAACCCAAAATCATGATATCATGATATCCCCCCTTTTCTTAAAGAAGAGAAGAACATTTGCTCTAGCCCTCTGGGACCTCTCCAGTTCTCTTATCTCCTCAAAAATAATTGACAGAGATGCAACAGCTCTTCTCCCAGATATTTCAGTATTGTTTGAGACTGAGCTATCTTTAGTTTTCTTTTCAAAACACCCCTGCTGGCTACACTACTTTTGCTATTCTTCCCATGACCTCTCCCTTATAGTTTCTCTTGGTTTGTTAAAATCAACCTTTCTAAAATGCATGGATTATGTTCCATTGTTCTTTACCAAACTTCTGTGAAAACCAAGATTTGAGAATTAGATCTCCTAGTTTCCTGCTTGAATTTTTGAAAATTATCACTAACCCAAATCAAGAATCTATGTGACATCTAATATTTGACAGAATTAGTGTTCCAACAAATGTCTGGGTAGTTGAAATGTCCTATCACAACCAGTTCATGATTTTTAGGATTATTATAAATTTAATTAGTTTAATAAATTGATTAGGTGAAATACAGTAGCCTCATAGCAAGATATCCCTTAGTTTGCCCTCAGAAAACTCAGAAGTTTTCAATACTCAGGCTACTATCAGTTCAGCAAAATTTTATACAGGTCAGCTCATTCTTGATATAAAACATTACATCATTCCCTCTCTTGTGTTCCCTTTTCGTCTGAGATAATGTGTACCTTTCAAGTCCAATGTAGCACTATTAAGATTGATCCCACCATGTTTCTGTAAACCCTATTATATTTTACTTGCCTTTGTGGCTCATGGCATCCATCTTATTTTGCTCATTTCTCATACTTCATAAGAACAGACATTTAAGATAATAGACTAGACTCCCTATGTTCAGTTTCCCTTTTTTCTTTATCTCTGTACCTCCATTGTTGCTTTGGTAAACTAGTGCTGCTGTATTTCATCCAATATTTCCCAATTTGTTACTCATCAATAGCCTTAACATTCATGCTCTTTTGTGTTTCAGTTCAAAGTCCTCCTGACGAAGTTAGTCAGCTCCTGTCCAAAGACTTACTTTCTCTTCTTAGTGAGATGAATTGCATTTCTCAAAGCTTCTTCCTTGAAGATTGTATTGCTATTGAAAATCCAAGCTTCTGTTGCATGTACCAACTTGACAGCTAGTTCACTTGAAAAAGTTTCCGTTCTTTTGCCAGATTTTTATCTTTAATGGTAAATACTGATGAGAACATCACCTGTGCCCCAAGAATCTTCATCCTCTTCTCAAAATCATGAAATATTTCCTGATATGCTGGAGACCTTGCTCTGCAGTATCATTAGTGCCTATGTAAATGAGAAGGAAAGGTCTGTGATTAGCAAATCCAATGTCTAATCTGTCTTTCCCACCCACCTTGATTTTGGGCACCCAGAAAACAGCACATGTGGAGCTGAAAGATCTGTTTGATCGCAAATATGTATATGCCAACTCCCTTCATTTTCATCCTGTGATGAAATTTAAGCTTACCATTTCTCTCCTGCTGGTGGCAAGTGATGGTATCCACCATCATTATTCACGATGGATTCATTTTGACATATATGGGGTAAGGTTAATGCTCTGGCCTCCGGTTCCCCCATTGAGTTTGCTTGTCAAAAGGCTGCAAAAGGTGATCCTTGGGACACAGCAACGGCCATAAGTAGGAACCAGTTGCCAAGCAGCTGAATTTTGATCACATGATCACGGGGATGCTGCAAAGGTTGTAACTGTGAAAAATGGTCATAAGTCACTTTTTTCAGTGCTGTTGTAAATTTGAATGGTCACTAAATGAACTGTTGTAAGTCAAGGACTACTTGTGGAAGGAATGTAAATTCAACATGCTTTGAGCAAGTTACAAGGTTTGGCTGGAAAAACAACGTGGACTGTGTTGAGCTAAAACTGCTAGTTGTCAGAGTGAATTAACTGGGTTAGGATGTTCACGAAACAAATAATTCTCCCATCTTTGACTCAGTTAATGTGTGGTATGGACAAGGTCATATGCAATTATTAGATCTTTTTTCATCATGGGCACCAAGAGATGCTCAGACTCTTCTTCTGGGGCAAATCTCATCTCTTTATACGTGTTGTCCAATTACTAGGACATAGGAAGCCATGGATAGCTTGCTGCGATACTGTTGTCT
>NW_015390069.1:0-9200 GCF_001527695.2 Protobothrops mucrosquamatus
TTCCAGATCCAGCCGTGGCAACGCGCAGATTTTTGACACAGCCTCTCTTGCCTTCCAAGGACTTGTCAAAGGAGGCTGTTGTTGTACATTTCGCTGAAGCGTGACTCTAGATTTAATTTAGATTGGGGATAATTGGAGGAAGATGTCCTGAATGGGTGGCCAGAGGCCACGTTGGGACACTGACTCAAGCCTGGGTTTTGGATGCCACTGTGGGCAGTCCCCGGGAGGTTAGGAGAATGAGTTGGAATGTCCTCTGGATGAGCCCCAGCACCATGAACCAGGGCTGCCCCAGAAGGCTCCATTCATGCTCGGTTTCCAGAGGTTTTGATCACCACCTCTCCTGCCTCTGTTGCAGTCTCCCCAGGGGCTCTGAGTCCTCCTGCTGGCCACCTGCTTCGGCCTGCATGCTCCGCTTTCTTCCCAAGTAGAGAACATGGGCATGAATGAAAGGAGAATTTAATTGGGCACCAATTAAAGCAGCTCAGAGTGGAACTGTGGCCTCCTTGGTGCTGTCTGAGCTGGGTGGTTTTCTTGCAGATGTTTCATTACCCAAGTAGGGAACATCATCAGTGCTAGATGGAAGTGGTGTTTGTGGAGGAGGAGGAGGAAGAGGAAGAGGAGGAGGAGGAGGAGGAGGAGGAGGAGGAGGACAATGACAACAACAATGACTATAGATGTCCTAACCCTTGGTGGTCTCTGAGCTTGGTGGGTTTTTTGCAGACGTTTCATGACCCAACTAGGTAATATTATCAGAGCTAGAAGGGAGGAGAATGGGGAAGAGGAGGAGGAGGAGGAGGAGGACGATGACGATGACGATGACTGGAGACCTTGGTGCTCTCTGAGCTTGGTGGTTTCCTTGCAGATGTTTCATGACCCAACTAGGTAACATCATCAGTGCTAGAAGGGAGGAGAAGGGGGAAGAGGAAGGAAGGAAGGAAGGAGGGAGGGAGGGAGGGAGGGAGGGAAGGAAGGAAGGAAGGAAGGAAGGAAGGAAGGAAGGAAGGAAGGAAGGAAGGAAGGACAGACTGTGGGGTCCTTGGTTCCCTCTGAGCTGGGTGGTTTTTTTGCAGACATTTCATGACCCAACTAGGTAACATCATCAGTGCTAGAAGGGAGGAGGAGGCGGAGGAGGAGGACGATGACGACAACAACAACAACGATGACGACTGGGGACCTTGGTGCTCTCTGAGCTTGGTGGTTTCCTTGCAGACGTTTCATGACCCAGCTAGCTAATATTAACAGAGGTAGAAGGGAGGAGGAAGAGGAGGAAGAGGAGGAGGAGGGGTGGTGGTGGTGTGGGGTCCTTGAGCTTTGGAAGTTGACAATGAACCCCAAGAATGATTCCCTAGAGTGCCAGCTCATAGCTCAAAACTGGTGTCCCTGGAGGACTAGAGATGACACTGATGACCACTACAATCTGTGAAACCAGTGGAGCTATCCAGAAAAAGATTGCTAGCAGTTGACTGATGTGTGCAGGGAACATGTTTATAGAGTGGGAGGGGGCCTTGGAGGTCTTCTAGTCCAACCCCCTGATCAAGCAGGAGACCCTATATAATTCCAGACAAATGGCTGTCCAATCTCTTCTTAAAAAGCTCTTATGCTGGAGCACCCACAACTTCTGGAGACAAGTTGTTCCACTGGTTAATTGTTCTCACTGTCAGGAAGTTTCTCCTTAGTTCCAGGTTGCTTCTCTCCTTGATGAGTTTCCATCCGTTGCTTCTTATCTTGCTTTCTGGTCCTTTTGGGAGAATAGGTGGACGCCCCTCCTCTTCTTTGTCTCAACCCCTCAAATATTGGAGCGCTACTACTATGTCACCCCTAGTCCTACTTTTCATTAAACTAGACCTACCCAATTCCTGCAGCCGTTCTTCGTATCTTTTAGCCTCCAGCCCCCTCATCATCTTCGTTGCTCTTTCCTGCATTCTTTCTAGAATCTCAATATCTTTTTAGAATATGGGGACCAAAACTGGATTCTGGATTCCAAGCGTGGCCTTACTAATAAGGTGACCAATCGTCCTCCTTTAGGGAGGGCAGTCCTTCTTTTGAAAGTTCTGTCCTCTCTCGAAAAGTGTCCTCCTACATGTCCTCCTTTTCGATATTTGAAGACTAATCTGTAAATCTCCGTATTCGATCAATGCCGATCCGATCCGTTGCGTGAAATGTGACGTATTTGTATTTGACATGACGATTCGTCAAGGCTCGGTACAGTGCGGCGAGACGCGATTATGAGACGCATGCGCTCCGCTCAGGAGAATTGTTTTGAGAGAGTCCGCCGCGTGTGGCTTTGTTTACTTGTTATCAAAACACGACACAACACGGCACACACGCACGCATTAGACTCACTTCTTTCTCAGTGAATATTCAGTCATACACAGGTGAGCACAATAATTCGTGTTTTACTAATTCATTATTTAATCATATTATAGTGTATTCTGTATTATTGTTGCAATGAATACAATATTTCTTTTATTTACGATATTTTTTTTCCTTCAATTTATTTGTGTCCTCCTTCTCATTGTAAAAAAGTTGGTCACCTTATTACTAAGGCTTTATAAAGTGGTTCTAGGATTTCACGTGATCTTGATTCTGTCCTCCGTTGATGCAACCGAGGACCGCCTTGGCTATTTTGGTGGCTGCGCGTGTCTGTCCGGCCCATATTTATCTCTCTTGGGATGGATGCCAGCTCAGCATCCTCAGAGTAGAGAGTTCCCAGTCTCCATTGCGAGGAAGAAGAATATCCCAAGTCATGGCCCAAAGGTGCTTTTTCAAGGGGCAACCAGACTTTCTTCTTTTCCTCCAAGACTTTTCACTTCTTCTTCATTTAAACCCTTCTATTCCCCACCATTCGGTCAGAACTGAAGATGCTTCTTGGATGAGAAGCAAAACGTCTTCAAAGGAAAACAAGAAAGTCCAGTTGCCTCTTGAAAAAAGCACCTTGGGGACCCCTGTGACCTGGGGGAGGGAGATCTCCATAGACATCCCAAGTTATGCTCCCTCTCTGAGCTGAGTGATAAAAAGGGGAGGGTCCCTTAGCCCCCATTTGCCTTTTAACTCCCCCTCCTCCTAGGTTACAAACATTCAAGTCAACCTGCTTCTGACGTGGTCTGGCCTAACTGGTTATGATTTCTGCTAATTAGCAGTTTTTCTGGAGTTGATGTAATAATAATAATAATAATAATAATAATAATAATAATAATAATAACAGTAATAATAATAATAATAACAACAATAACAGTAATAATAACAATAGTAATAATAATAACAATAACAGTAATAATAATAATAATAATAATAATAATAATAATAATAATAATAATAATAATAAAAAGTTGGAAGGGACCTTGGAGGTCATCTAGTCCAACCCCCTGCTCAGGCAGGAAACCCTATACCATTTCAGGCAAATGGTTGTCCAGTCTCTTCTTAAAAACTTCCAGTGTTGGAGCCTTCAAAGCTTCTGGAGGCAGGTTGTTCCACTGGTTAATTGTTCTAACTGTCAGGAAGTTTCTCCTTAGTTCCAGGTTGCTTCTCTCCTTGATTAGTTTCCACCCCATGCTTCTTGTCCTGCCTCCAGGCGCCTTGGAGAATAGCTTGACTCCCTCTTCTTTGTGGCAGCCCCTGAGATACTGGAAGACTGCTATCATGTCCCCCCTCGTCCTTCTCTTCGTTAAACTGGACATCCCCAATTCCAGCAGCCGTTCCTTATATGTTTTAGCCTCCAGTCCCCTAATCATCTTTGTTGCTCTTCTCTGCACTCTTTCTAGAGTCTCAGCATCTTTTTTACATCGTGGTGACCAAAACTGGATGCAATACCTTACCAAGGTATTGTAAAGTGGTATTAACACTTCACCTGACCTTGATTCTACCCCTCTGTTGATGCAGCCTAGCACTGTGTTGGCTTTTTTGGCAGCTGCAGCACACGGCTGGCTCCTATCTAAGGGATTGTCCACTAGGACTGCCAAGGAGATGCCAAGGAGAGGAGTGGGGAGCCAAGCTCAAGGGTCGTGCTGGCTGGGAATGATGGGGCTTGCACGGGGGAGGAGGGCTGACAGAAAGCACAGCACCGAGGTCCTCAAGAAAACCCCTCCACCCGTTGCTGTGACTGAAAGCTGCAAGATATGATGAAATGGAGCTGTCTGAGCCAGCTTTGGAGGCACACAGCTTTAAGGAATTAGGAGAGGAGGCTTCTAAGATGTCCTTTGGAGTGACGGAGCCTTGGAAGAGATCCGGAAAACGGCGTAGAGTTTCTAGACAATTTGAACCCACCCAATTAGGCTCTGGTTTGGAGAGCAGACGAAGTGCCAAGAGATTTGGGCTGGATGGCGCAGAGATCTGACGATGAACAGAAATAGAACTAGATTCCCAGTTGTTTAGGGCTGTGGTCTCTCTCTCTCTCTCTCTCTCTCTGTGTGTGTAGAAACCACAGTCCTAAATAACTGGATGTGTGTCCACACACACATTCTTTCATAAAAGCAAGCTTCATAGAATAATTTGGCTGGCATCCCGCAAATTCTCTCCTTCGCTGTGAATCCGTTCCATCTCCTTCTCCGTCCTTTTCTCTCTGGCAAAAGACGAGCAGGGTTGGAGAAGACCAAGACGGTTCTTCCAAATGTGCATACCCTTGGTTGACCAAAAACTTGGAGCAAGACGCAGAGAACGAGCGGGGAGATCTAGGAGGCAGGTCCTGCTCCATTTTCTCGGCCCTTTTCCTATCCTTGCAGGAAACGCTTCATCCCTCCAGGCCTGCAGATATTTCTAAGCCTTCTTCGCGCTTTGGTTTTGAGCAGCCAAACTTGGAGAAGGTCCCTGTGAAACTTAGGTGGCTTTAGTTGCAGTTGTTCATTCGTCGGTAACATCAGCTAATCGATGTTTTCATTAATCAAGGAGAGAACATTTCCTGTCAATGAGAACGATTAAGCAGTGGAACGGCTTGCCTTCAGACGTTGTGGGTGCTCCATCACTGGGGCTGTTTAAGAAGAGATTGATTTGTCTGGAAGGGTAGAGGGTCTCCTGCTTGAGTAGGAGGTTGGACTAGAAGATCTCCAAGATGCCTTCCACCTCTGTTGTTCTGTTTTTTCCAAAGGGGCTAGAGATAACTACCAGAATTCCATCCATCTTTGGAGAATTCTAGATGATTCAAGGTTGTCCTTCAGCATTTGGCCATCAGCTAATGACCCCATAGATGTTCTGGACCATAGCTCATATCACCCTCAGCCAAAATGGGGACTAGAGATAGATGATGAGTGTCATAGCTCAAAAGTTCTTGAAGATGTTGGGTTCCATCTCTGAATGCTAGGTTGTTGGGAGGTCCTGTCAGAGGTATAAGGCTGCAGAAGCATATTCTGGCACCATTGCGATGAAGAACAGCTGGGTGGAACAGCTGGGTGATTCTCTTACTGCTGTTGCTTGGATGGGATTTCCCTTATGGACAAGTCAACAGTGCATCATTTCAGTATAGGCTTCCCATGGCGGCAGGATTTCTGCAGAAGGAGAACTTGAGATGAAAAAGAGAGAAGCAACCTGGAACTAAGGAGGAATTCCCTGACAGTGAGAACAATTAACCAGTGGAGCGGTGAATGCTCCAACACTGGAAGTTTTAAAGACGTTTTTAAGAAGAGACTGGACACATGTATATGTATGCATATAATTGGATGTGTCACGTCCCGCTCAGCTGTGTTGATAGTTAAAGGGCTATAGGTTCCCCACCATGGATTTAGGATTAGGGTTAGGTCAGCATGAACTCGGAGAGCAAAATGGACATCGCCAACAAGTTTGGAGTGCTTGGGTATGGTTAGGAGGGTACTGACCTTTCTAGGCTGCCCTATCTATCTTTCCTGGTAAAATACATGGGAAAATCCAATTGGAAGAAAATTCCACTTAGGGTTAGGGTTAGGTCACCATGAACTCGGAGAGGAAAATGGACATTGCCAACAAATTCAGAGTGCTTGGGTATAGTTAGGAGGGCACTGACTTTTCTAGGCTGCCCTAAGTTTCCTTGGAAAATACATGGGAAAATCCCATTGGAGGAAAATTCCATGTAGGGTTAGGGTTAGGTCACCATGAACTCATACGGCAAAATGGACATCACCAACAAACTTGGAGTGCTTGGGTATAGTTAGGAGGGCACTGACTTTTCTAGGCTGCCCTATCTATGTTTCATGGGAAAATACATGGGAAAATCCCACTGAAGGAAAATTCCACTTAGGGTCTCCTGCTGGTTGGAGTAGAAGATCTCCAAGGTCCCTTCCAAATCTGTTATTCTGTCGTTGTGGCTCACAAGGGAGATGGGGGAGCTGCTGGAACATCTGAAAGACCAGGTTAGAAACAATTATCACAGAGAACATCAAGGTGGCCATTCCGAGTTGAAAACAACCTAATAGCACATCATCAATCAATCAGTCAATCAGTCAATCAATCAATCTTACAAATTGCTGCTAGAATAGAGTAGAGCAGAGTGACTCACCAATGGGCCAACCCATGAAAGAAAAGCCTCTTCATATTTTCAGTCTAAGCCAGGGGTCTCCAACCCTGGCAACGTTACAACTTGCGGACTTCAACTCCCAGAATTCCTCAGCCAGCATGGAGTGGAGTTGAAGTCTACAAGTCGTAACATTGCCAAAGTAGAGTAGAGTAGAGTAGAGTAGAGTAGAGTAGAGTAGAGTGGAGTGGAGTGGAGTGGAGTGGAGTGGAATAGAGTAGAGTAGAGTAGAGTAGAATGGAATGGAATAGAATAGAATAGAATAGAATAGAATAGAATAGAATAGAATAGAATAGAATAGAATAGAGCTGGAAGGGACCTTGGAGGTCTTCTAGTCCAGTCCCCCGCTCCAGCAGGAGAACTTATACCATTTCAGACAAATGACTGTCCAGCCTCTTCTTAAAAACCTCCACCCACGATTTCTGGAGGCAAGCTGTTCCACTGGTTAATCATCCTCACTGTTAGGAACTTTCTCCTTTGCTAAAAGTTGTTTCCGCCCCCCTCCAGGTTATTCCACCTGTTTTTGGAACTGACTATCTATACCTTGAAAAATAATAATCAGCTGGTTCCACCATGAAGATAATCAGCTAGTTCAACAATGTCTTGCAGCCGGAGGCCGACGTTCCTCCCTCGCCCAGCCCCGGCTCCGGTACACGAGCCACGGAGGAGGCTGGGCAGCCATCAGTCCTTCCCCTTTGACCGCAACTTGAAGTCACTGAGGTCTCTTTGTAGTGGATCCAGCCCTGGGATCTAAACTGCCTCCTCTTTTGTTACAAGCAATCTCTGCCAGCTGCAGCCTTTGGACCCAGACTTATCTTTAGCTTAGCATCCCCCATGTAAGCCAGCCTGAAGGATGGAGAGCCTTGGAGACCCAGCTGATGCCTTTGGCAGGCTTTGCAGTGCAGAAGAAAAAAAAGTCCAGCTTGCCAAGCCTTTTAGGTGTCTCCTGGCTTCTCGCCACTGTTTGGAAACCGTCCGGTTTAATTTGGAATAATGTGTATTCCCCCTAGTAGATAAAACGTTTTCGCGTTTTATATTTTGCACATTCTAGTCCACGCTGTTCTTTTTCCTTGCCTCGTGTCGAGATTTCTCTCTCTCTCTCTCTTTTCTTTTCTTTTCTTTTTTCTTTTGGTTTCACAGTCAATTCTGGCACTCTTGAGATGAAACATCCATAAATGTTTTGGAAGCAGCTTGAACGTGTTCTCTGATCTGCCGCTTGCACGTGGGAAGGCGGGGCTGAAAAGGAAGGCTGTAAGATGGACAGCCCCAATTACTTCCTGCCCCACTTCCTTGCCTTCTGCCCCTCAAAACTGCATGATGTTGGGAAGTGCCCAACCCGACGGGGGGGAAGGACAGGTCAAGCACTGACTTAGCCTGGAATCGCCGCGCAACTGCAAAAGGGCCCACTAAATTCCCTGGGGCCTTATTGAGTGGTCTCCAGGAATAGGCTGCCCCAAAGAAGAGGGGGTCCACCTCTTCTCCAAAAGCACCAGAAGGCAGGATAAGAAGCGACGGGTGGAATCTGATCAAGGAGAGAAGCAACCTGGAACTAAGGAGGAATTTCCTAACAGCGAGGACAATTAACCAATGGAACAGCTTGCCACCAGAAGTTGTGGATGCTCCATCACTGGAGCGATTAAGCAGAGGCCTTCTTTTCACTAGACCATTTTGCACGGCCCCTCTGTTTCCTGAAAGGCCAGGAGACGGCTGCCCCGGGAAGCCACCGCTGGAGGGTCAAAGCCCCAGGGTTGAGCATCAACAAGCTTTCCTCTCCCTGCACCTGTCGGCTCCAAGTGGCCACAAGGCGGATAGCCATTGCCTCTCAATCCTTGCCCCGGCCATGGATGTCCACCCCAGCACTTCCCCTGGGTTCTACCTTGAGAGGACCGAAGACGTGCAAATGGTGGGCGAGTGCAGGGGAAGGAGTGGCAGAAGCTGGGGGTGGAGTCTAAAGAGGGATCAGCCTAGAATCCCTACATAGCCACAAACAACGCCAAAAACCTGCCTTTAATTCTGTTGACCCTGATCTAACGCCAAGCAGGGGCTGGCCATGAGTTGAGAAGATTCGTGAGAAGGAAGGAAGGAAGGAAGGAAGGAAGGAAGGAAGGAAGGAAGGAAGGAAGGAAGGAAGGAAGGAAGGAAGGAAGGAAGGAACTTCCCAGAAGTTGAAGTTGAACATGGCTGGCTCAGGAATTCTGGGAGTTGAAGTCCACGAGTCATAAAAGAGCCAAGGTTGCCTACCTCTGGCCTAGGCCGCTTTATGTCTCGTGGACTTCAACTCCCAGAATTCCTGAGCCAGCGTGGCTCAGCTTGGAAGCCTCTCCCTTTCCCCTCAGCGTGGCTGACTCAGGAATTCTGGGAGTTGAAGTCCACGAGTCATAAAAGAGCCAAGGTTGCCTACCCCTGCACTAGACTAATGTACGCGATTCCTGCAACCGTTCTTCGTATGTTTTAGCCTCCAGTCCCCTATGTGCATCCTTGCCACATGCGGCCAGGATTAGACCCGCTGGGCCTTGCCCACAGAGGCCTGGTGTCTTCTCTCTGAGCGAGACCCGGGAACCAGGCGGGCTGAGCAAACCCGTGTAATTACAGCCCAGGCGGTTTAGGAGCCCAGCTTTGTTTGATCAGAGCTTAGGAATGCAGAGGCTGGCTGGAGGGCTGGAGGGCTGGCAGGCTCCCAGAGGCCAGCTATAAATAGGGGGAGGTGGTGGTGGACATCCCTGCA
>NW_015390069.1:10927-20423 GCF_001527695.2 Protobothrops mucrosquamatus
AAGCGAAGGAATAGACTTTCCCCTCGTCCATCACCACCTCCGTCCTGTCCTTCTTCTTGAAAATGCTAGTTTTCAAAATGCAGCGGACTTGTACGGAACGATATTCCTTCCCTTGGCACCGGCCCAGAACAGAATTGACCTGAAGCTGGGATTGAAGGGATTTCCAGGCATTTGTGAAAAATGCTCCCAATGATTGCAAGGAAGGTCTCTGTGCTCTCTCTCTCTCTCTTCATCCTTCTTGGCGAAACATTTCAAACATTTCAGCTTCTGGCTGCCTGGGATTGAGTTGCAGAATAAGATCAAAGAAGTCAGATGGGAAGAAGTGAATTCATCGCGGAGTTTGGCTCCAAGGAGCTCCCCGCGAAGCCCACGTTCTTGGCCCAAGCAAAGCCCACCAACGTCTCTCCTGTCGTCAGGAAGTCAGAAGTGTTGCTAACATCTCCAGTTCAGGCTGGGATGACTCCAGGAGACCCGGAGAGAGACCCTGGAGAGCAGGGAGGAACCTTGAAGAAGACGAAAAGGTTGGGAAGCAAGCTCGCGGGTGTGAGGACTCCCTTTCTCCAGCCCGCGGCCTTCCCTTCCTCTTCGGACAAGCCAACGTGGGCCTTGAACGTCCTTGATTGTTGGTGAAAGATGAGGACAGACCTGCAGGTTTTGTTATCCTTGAACAAGCGGTGGAAGGAGAAGACTTTCCAAGAATCGGTCCCAAGGTCTTTGGTAGTGCTTCAAGAGGGGGCTGGGATGGGCCGTCGCTCACAAAAAGAAATGGGGGTTATGTTGAGACCCCTGGAAGAGACGCCCAGTGGAGTCTAAATTCTGAGCTCTTTCTTCCTTCAGATTCTTCAGCCTTTCTGGAGGGAAGACCTTACAGCCCTGGGAGACCCTGAGCTTGCTTAATTAGCAGTGATGAAAGTTGGGTAATGAAAGAAAACCATGAAGCTCAGAGAGCACCAAGGACCCTACAGTCCTTTTCCTCCTTCTCCTTCTCCTTCTCCTCCTCCTTCTCCTACTTCTCCTCCTTCTCCTCCTCCTCCTCCTCTCTGCAAAGCCCCATCCCTTCTAGCACTGATGATGTTACCTAGTTGGGTAATGAAACATCTGCAAGGAAACCACCAAGCTCAGAGAGCACCAAGGAGCCCACAGTCTTTCTTCTTCTTCTTCTTCTTCTTCTTCTTCTTCTTCTTCTTCTTCTTCTTCTTCTTCTTCTTCTTCTTCTTCTTCTTCTTCTTCTTCTTCTTCTTCTTCTTCTTCTTCTTCTTCTTCTTCTTCTTCTTCTTCTTCTTCTTCTTCTTCTTCTTCTTCTTCTTCTTCTTCTTCTTCTTCTTCTTCTTCTTCTCCTCCTCCTTCTCCTTCTCCTCCTCCTCCTTCTCCTTCTCCTCCTCCTCCTCCTCCTCCTCCTCCTCCTCCTCCTCCTTCTCCTTCTCCTTCTCCTTTTCCTCCTCCTCATCCCCTTGATAATTGTGATGTTAGCTAGTTTGGGTCATGAAACATCTGCAACAAAAGGTATGAGGGCCTCAGATATGGTCGCCATCTTGCTTTTTTGACATCCCTAGAGGATGCCTACGCTGACTAAACAGAAAAGACCACAGCCAAGAGAAGGTGGCTTAACAGAATGACAGAGCTGGAAGGGACCCTGGAGGTCTTCTAGTCCAACCCCCTGCTCAAGCAGGAGACCCTCTACCATTTCAGACAAATGGTTGTCCAGTCTCTTCTTAAAAACCTCCATTGATGAGCACCCACAACTTCTGGAGGCAAGCAGTTCCACTGCTTAATTTTTCTTATTTTCCTTCATTGTTTTTATTGTCAGGAATTTTCTCCTCAGTTCTAGGTTGGTTTGATTAGTTTCCATCCGTTGCTTCCTGTCCTACCTTCAGGTACTTTGGAGAATAGGTGTACCCCCTCCTCTTCTTTGTGGCGGCCCCTCAAATACTGGAACACTGCCATCGTGTCACCCCTAGACTAGACCCACCCAATTCCTGCCCTTTTCTTCGTAGGTTTTCACCTCCATTTTTGTTGCCCTTCACTACACTCTTTCCAGAGTCTCAACATCCTTTTTTTTATAGGGTGGTGACAAAAACAGGATGTTGTGGTGACCAAAACTGGATGGCCTGAAGGTCAGCCAGCCAACCATTTCCACATCAGGCACTGATTCCCTTCCACTGCTGCACACCCTTCCACTCTTTGGGAAGCCAGCCTGGTGATTGAGCAATCCGTGCCTGCTATTTTTCATCTCTTGCCCCGCTGGCCACAGTTTGACCTTCCCTTGTCCTTGTTCCCTACTCACTGGGTGATCTCACGGGCCTATTGAATTCCACCTTTCCCAAATCCTGCAGCCGAGCAAGGTTTAGGGGGAGAAATATTTCCCTCTGGATGGAGGGGAAGCAAAACAAGAGGCCTCCCCCAGAGGGGAGAGGAGGACACTGGCCAGACACAGCAGGAAGAACGCAACCATGGGCAGATGCCTTCACCCAGACTTCCCGGTGTTGGCCAGGCCACCAAAGCTCTAGAAGATCCGTGCAAAGTGGGGGGCGGGGGAGGGAGCGCGCTGGGCTTCAGATAGTCTAATGAGGAAGAATTTACAAGCAGTCGCTGCTACTGAGTGGAAAAAAATACGTTGGCCACAAAGCCAGAGCTGTTTGCCAAGCGTCATGATTCATGCCTGACTCATAAATAATGGGTCCCCGAAGCCCCGGGGCTGTGCTGAGGGGCCTGTCTCGCACCAAAAAATTTATTAGAGAATGGAGCTAAATCATTAGCGGGGACCGGCCGCTCTTACTGGAAAGCCGAAACCACACTGCTTCAGAAAAAGGTCAGAAGCTATTTCCACAAGAATTTAGACACAACATTATTGCCGTTTCAAAACTTTCACCTTTTTCGCGCCCGACAGACGAGGGAACCCTTCGTTTTAGTTGTCAGAGGGCTGGAGAGCGCCCCGTCCATCTCCGGGCAGTGGCTCCCTCGCGGATGAAGAAAGTAGGCTTGCAGAAGGTTGGAGGGGGGCCAAAATGAACGGGATTTGTCCCTACACACACACACACACACACACACACACACACACACACACACACACCAGTACAGATAGACCTCGACTTCCGAGCCCAAAATTTACGTCGCTAAGGGAGACCTTTCTTAAGCGAGTTGGGGCCCATTTGACGCCCTTGTCGTGTCGCGGGGCTTAAGTGAATCGCTGCAGCTGGTACGTTAGTCTCAATCAATCAAGGACAGAGCGGGAAGGGGCCTGGGAGATCATCTAGTCCAACCCCCTGCTCAAGCGGGAGGTCAAATAAGTGACCGTCGCACGGTCGTGAAATGAATCCGGCTTCCCCTGTTGACTTTGCTCATCGGAAGGTCACCAAAGGGGATCGCATGAGGCCCCCCCCGGGACGCTGCGACCGTCGTAATTATGAGTCGGTTGCCGAGTGTTTGAAGTTTGCATCGCGTGACGCAGCAACGGTTGTAAGTGTGAAAAATGCTGATAAGTCACTTTTTTCAGTGCCATTCTAGTTTAGGTCACTAAACAGACTGTTGTAAGTTGAGGACTGCCCGTAGCTTCCACTGTAGCTCCACACCGGCTCTGCCCCACCAGAGTTGGCGGGGGGGGGGGGGAAGACGCACACACACACACACACACACACACACACACTGTTTCCCAGCTGTGACCATTTCCGGAGTTCTGAACTTCCAGCGTTTTCAACCGTGGGCGACGCTGGGCAGGGACTTCTGGGAACAAATGGGTGGACTTCCTTGTCTTTCATCCTTTTGTCCTTTTAACTGCTTTTTTAAAAAAATATATTGATAACTGTTTTTATATTTCTATTTTTTATTACAAAGTTGCTTTGGAGAGCGAGATGGCCAGTGTATTAAACAAATAAATATAAATAAATAAAGTGAATAAATAAATGAGTAAATAAATAACTGTAAATAAAATATTCTTACGGCTGGCTCGGGGGATTCTGGGAGTTCAAGTCCACAGGTTGTAAAGGGGCCATAGTTGCCCACCCTGATCTATTTCCTACAGGAAAAATAGAAATCTTCCTTCCTTCCTTCCTTCCTTCCTTCCTTCCTTCCTTCCTTCCTTCCTTCCTTCCTTCTTTCCTCCCTCCCTCCCTCCCTCCCTCCCTCCTTTTTCCTTCCTTTCTTCTTTCCTTTCTTCCTTCCTCCCTCGCTCCCTCCTTCCCTTCCTTTTACTTCCTTCTTTCCTTCTTTCCTTCCTCCTTCCCTCCCTTTTACTTCCTTCCTTCCTCTCTCCCTCCTTTTTCCTTCCTTCTTTCCTTCCTTCCTTCCTCCCTCCCTCCTTCCCTCCCTTTTCCTTCCTTCCTTCTTTCCTTCCTCCCTCCCTCCCTTTTCCTTCCTTCCTTCCTCCCTCCCTCCCTCCCTTTTCTTCTCTCCCTCCTAACTTCTGTCATAAACTGCACCTGTCTTCCTGGGACCTCAGTCTCCAGACCCTTATAATGGGCTTGCTTCTACTTCCAGGGTCATCGGGGGCTAAAGAGGGAGCCCAGCGACCAGATTAGGGAAATCCACTTTGAGTTGCCTCCATATTGTCCCACCTTCCAAGGGCCTCTTGCGTCCTCCTTCAATAATAAAGTTGGAAGGGACCTTGGAGGTCATCTAGTCCAACCCCCTGCCCAGGCAGGAAACCCTACACCATTTCGGACAAATGGCTGTCCAGTCTCTTCTTAAAGACTTCCAGTGTTGGAGCATTCACCGCTTCTGGAGGCAGGTTGTTCCACTGGTTCATTGTTCAGGAAGTTTCTCCTTCGTTCCAGGTTGCTTCTCTCTTTGGTTAGTTGCCATCCGTTGCTTCCATCCTTCTCAGGCCCAGCTATGTGGCCACTGAGTCCGATCCTGTCCACTTTGTTTTACTGTTGTTTTATTCACGGGATTTTCCTCCCAGCTGGCTCCAGACAGGCTCCAGCAGCCAGCCTCTCCGGGGACTCCGGCAGAGAACGGACTTTGCTGTTGCTGGCTCTCTAGTCCAGCCAAAGGCGAGGAGGCAAAGGGCCGTCCTGCAAAACAAGGATCTCTCCCTGGGGTGTCCCACCGATGTCACCTCCATTTTCTGCCTTCTGGCTCTCTAACCCTCTGAGCAGAAGGAAAAGGAGGCGATCCACAAAGGGGCCGAGTTCAACTGTTATGTGTGAGCATGTTTCGAATACCCAGCTCCGAGCCAGGCCTTGGCAACCGAAAGGGTTTTTAAATCAAAATAAATCAATAGCCGAAGCACGCATTTTTGACCGGGGACTCTCGTGATTCATTCTTTCGGCTGTTCATAAAAGGAAGTCTTGCTGGCTGGCGCTTCCCAGTCCATACGGGCACCTGGAGGCTCCGAGCCGCCCTCCTGGGGTGACTCACGGGAAGGAAGGTCTTCCAAGAAGCCGGCTCTTCCACAACCGGGGATATTTGTTTTGGAGACCACGAGGCTGTTCCTACTCTGCATGGGTTCCCGGTGGGACAGTCAAGGGTGGTGCCGAAGATCCTGGGCTGGGAGGAGAGAAATGGCCTTCCCCTTCCTCCTAGCACTGATGCTGTTATGCAGCTGGGTCATAAGATTTCACCTACAAACTATGAGCATATTGAAGGGCCAGTCTTGGTTTATCTCAGGGGCTGCCCCAAAGAAGAGGGAGTCCAGCTATTCTCCAAAGCCCCTGAAGGCAGGACAAGAAGCAACGGATGGAAACTCATCAAGGAGAGAAGCAACCTGGAACTAAGGAGAAACTTCCTGACAGGGAGAACAATTAACCAGTGGAACCACCTGCCTCCAGAAGCGGTGAATGCTCCAACACTGGAAGTTTTTAAGAAGAGACTGGACAGCCATTTGTCCGAAATGGTATAGGGTTTCCTGCCTGAGTAGAGGGTTGGACTAGATGACCTCCAAGGTCCATTCTATTCTATTCTATTCTATTCTATTCTATTCTATTCTATTCTATTCTACTCTACTCTACTCTACTCTACTCTACTCTACTCTACTCTACTCTACTAGCCTCCAGAAGCAGTGAATGCTCCAACACTGGAAGTCTTTAAGAAGAGACTGGACGGCCATTTGTCTGAAATGGTATAGGGTTTCCTGCCTGAGCAGGGGGTTGGACTAGATGACCTCCAAGGTCCCTTCTATTCTATTCTATTCTATTCTACTCTACTCTACTGTACTCTACTCTACTCTACTCTACAATACTAGCCTCCAAAAGCAGTGAATGCTCCAACATTGGAAGTTTTTAAGAAGAGACTGGACAGCCATTTGTCCGAAATGGTATAGGGTTTCCTGCCTGAGCAGGGGGTTGGACTAGATGACCTCCAAGGTCCCTTCCAACTATTATTATTATTATTATTATTATTATTATTATTATTATTATTATTATTATTATTATTATTATTATTATTATTATTATTACCCGATGGCCGGTCCCCCGACTCTTGCCAAGGGGAACCTGGAGAAAGCGCGTGAAGACATTTTGCAGAAGCAGCACGTGGCACAGAAGACGCTTGGCAGGGCCTGGGAGTGGGGCCTGTGAAGGAGGAGAGGGCAGATGTTCTTAATTATAAGGAGCCTCCAATGCTGGCCATTAAGGTCCTCTCCAGGAGGTGTCTGTCCCCTGCTGGCAGCTGCCTTGGTGTCAGCACAGCTCCCGTGGTTTTGAGGAGGGCTTACCTGCAAAACGCAGGCGAGACACGTGGAGAAAGCATTTGAACCGGGGCTCCCACAATCTTCAGTTCTTTGGGGTTGCGGTTTCTGAGACAAATGGGGGCTTGTTTTAGGGTCTGAAACGAGGTCGCCGCAAAGTGGAGCCCTGGAGGAGGTGACCCCAGTCCTCCTGCTGCTTAAGGGGCTGCAAAGATAGGTGGCGTTGACGGCCTGAGGTTGCCCTGGTTTGACGGCTGAAGGGGACCCGGGAGAAGAGCCGGGCTGGGCCAGTCGGCTTTGGGAATACCCAGATGTGAACAGGATGTGGCCATTTGCTGAGGTGCTGTGCTGGGGGAGCTCCCTTGCCTGAGTAATGTTGAGTAGCAGTGAAGAAACTGCTTCTTCTCTGTCCTTGGTGTTGTCTGAGGCTGTTTTCCTGCAGACGTTTTATGACCCAAGTAGGGAACATTATCAGTGCTACAAGGAAGTGGAATTGGCAGAGAGGAGGAGGAGGAGGAGGAGGAGGAGGAGGAGGAGGACGACGACGACGACGACGACAACGACAACGACTGTGGGTCCTTGGTGCTCTCTGAGCTTGGTGGGTTTCTTGCAGACATTTCATGACCCAACTAGGTAATATTATCAGAGCCAGAAGGGAGGAGGAGGAGGAGGAGGAAGAGGAGGAGGAGGAGGACTGTGGGGTCCTTAGTGCTCTCTGAGCTTGGTTGTTGTCTTGCAGACATTTTAGTATCCAACTAGATAACATCATCAGTGCTAGAAAGTGAGGTTTGCAGGCAAGAGGAGGAGGAGGAGGAATATGGGGTCCTTGGTGCTCTCTGAGCTTGGTGGGTTTCTTGCAGACATCTCATGACCCAACTAGGTAACATAATCAGTGCTAGAAGGGAGGAGGAGGAGGAGGAGGAGGAAGACTGTGGGGTCCTTGGTGTTCTCTGAGCTTGGTTTGTTTTCTTGCAGACATTTCATGACCCAACTACATAACATCATCAATATCTTAAAAACTTCCAGTGTTGGAGCATTCACCGCTTCTGGAGGCAGGTGGTTCCACTGGTTAATTGTCCTCACTGTCAGGAAGTTTCTCCTTAGTTCCAGGTTGCTTCTCTCCTTGATTAGTTTCCATCCGTTGCTTCTTGTCCTGCCCACTGGTGCTTTGGAGAATAGCTTGACTCCCTCTTCTCTGATTAAACACAATGGAACAACGGCTGGAAGGAAGGCAGGAGAAAATATGCTGATGGAGGAGCGATGAACAGAGGCGGAGAGAGAGAGAAGCAACAGAAAGCACAATCAATTCTCCTTGAACCCGGAGTCCTCACTAAGGGACTTTGTAGAGAGCATCTGGGCCAATAGAAGCTACCTGAGCGGTGTTTGTGCCGCATATTTCAAGTAAGAAGACACCCCAGAGTGTATTAGAACATGTTGTGATAACCCTGTGCTCCTTGCGGTCACATCAGACGGGAGTAGGAGAAAAGGGAGCATTCTGGGAGTTGAAGTCTATATATCTTAAAGTGGCCATGGTTGAGGAATACCAGGTCAGGCTGGATGATACCAACCCTATGATCTTGCAGCTGCTACAATTGATTTAACATTTGTTTCCTGACCGTAACATATTCATCTGTTATGTATATGTAGGGGTGTAGGTCTATACGAGGGGTAGGCCACCTTGGCTATTTTATGACTCCTGGACTTCAACTCCCAGAATTCCTGAGCCAGCCATGCTGAGGGGAAAGGGAGAGGTTTCCAAGCTGAGCCATGCTGGCTCAGGGATTCTGGGAGTTGAAGTCCACGAGTCATAAAAGAGCCAAGGTTGCCTACCCCTGGTCTATATATATATATATATGTTGTATATAGTATGTTTAGGTGTGTGTCATGTATGTGTTCACTTTGAGAATGGGCAACTAAATTTCATTGTTGATGTGTGTCCTTGTGCCCACAGTAAAAAATGACAATAAACGTTATCTTATCTTATGCTGCACTCCCGTTGGCCCTCATCTCCCTGGCCCATCCATAACTCCAAGCGACAATCCTAAAAACTAGCCCAAAGATACTGGCATAGGGTCTTCTGCTTGTGCAAGGGGTTGGACTAGAAGACCTCCAAGGTCCCTTCCAACTCGGTTATTCTCTTATGTCCCTTCAAGACTGTCTCAAAAGGGGGGAGAACGCCAAGGAACAAGTGGCAGGAATGTATACTCACCACGAGTATACTCACCACGATGTAAAAAAGATGTTGAGACTCTAGAAAGACTGCAGAGAAGAG
Source organism: Protobothrops mucrosquamatus (assembly GCF_001527695.2). Lineage (NCBI taxonomy): Eukaryota > Metazoa > Chordata > Lepidosauria > Squamata > Viperidae > Protobothrops > Protobothrops mucrosquamatus. The sequence goes on from NW_015390069.1 coordinate 19,822, forward strand.
CAACAAAGAAGATCAGGGGACTGGAGGCTAAAATATATAAGGAACGGTTGCTGGAATTGGGTATGTCTAGTGTCATGTGTCTGACACTATTTGCAGCATTGACATCTAGTTTAACGAAGAGAAGGACGAGGGGGGACATGATAGCCGTGTTGCAGTATCTCAGCAGTATCTCCCTCAGAAGAGGGAGTCAAGCTACTCTCCAAAGCACCTGAAGGCTGGACAAGAAAAAACGGATGGAAACTGATCAAGAAGAGAAGCAACCTAGAACTAAGGAGAAACTTCCTGACAGTGAGAACAATTAACCAGTGGAACCACCTGCCTCCAGAAGCGGTGAATGCTCCAACACTGGAAGTTTTTAAAAAGAGACTGGACAGCCATTTGTCCGAAATGGAGTAGGGTTTCCTGCCTGAGCAGGGGTTTGGAGTAGATGACCTTCAAGATCCCTTCCAACTTTTTTTCTTCTTCTTCTTCTTCTTCTTCTTCTTCTTCTTCTTCTTCTTCTTCTTCTTCTTCTTCTTCTTCTTCTTCTTCTTCTTCTTCTTCTTCTTCTTCTTCTTCTTCTTCTTCTTCTTCTTCTTCTTCTTCTTCTTCTTCTTCTTCTT
>NW_015390069.1:23371-27773 GCF_001527695.2 Protobothrops mucrosquamatus
TCTATTCTATTCTATTCTATTCTATTATTCTATTCTATTCTAATTATGTTCTCTCTTCTATTCTATATTGTGTATTCCTCTTCTATTCTATTCTCTATATTCTATATTCTATTCTATTCTATTCCACATTCTATTCTATTTCATATTCCATTTTCTATTCTATTCCACATTCCATTCTATTCTATTCTATTTTCTATTCTATTCTATTTTCTATTCTATTCTATATTCTATATTCTATATTCTATTCTATTTTCTATTCTATTCTATTATTTTCTATTTTATTCTATTCTATTTTCTATTCTATATTCTATTCTATATTCTATATTCTATTCTATTGTATTCAATTCTATTCTATTCTATTCTATTCCTTATTCTATTCTATTTTCTATTCTATTCTATTCTATTTTCTATTCTATTATTTTCTATTTTATTCTATTCTATTTTCTATTCTATATTCTATTCTATATTCTATATTCTATTCTATTGTATTCAATTCTATTTGATTCTATTCTATTCTATTCTATTCCTTATTCTATTCTATTTTCTATTCTATTCTATTCTATTCTATTTTCTATTCTATTCTATTCTATTTTCTATTCTATTCTATATTCTATTCTATATTCTGTTCTATATTCTATATTCTGTTCTGTTCTATTCTATATTCTATACTCTATACTCTATATTCTATATTCTATTCTATTCTATTCTATTCTATTCTATTCTATTCTATTCTATTCTATTCTGCAGCTCCTTCCACATGATGCCTGCAGGGGTGAAGGGAGTCCTTCTCTCCTTCATGGGGTGGGGAGGGTGGGGGGGTCTCTTGGCTGTCCAAATTTCTCCAGATCTTCAGACTAAGAGGCTTTGGGGGGAGGTTTGCAGACTTTCCAGCGGAAACACTTGACAATTTATCTGCACCTCCTGAGAAGCAGAAGGCAAATCTCTGAATTATGGCCCGACTTCAGGAACAGGGAAATGTAAATGCAGGAATCCAGACAGTCCTGGTTACTTACAATGCTGGTCTCCACCAAGGCAGAAGGTTGACCAAGATTTATGGTCCCTGGTTCACCCTTGTCCCTGCGCTAAGTGTTTATGTGCCTACCTCTGGGCGGTGAAAGCGATGGATTAAAAAACAGAGAGAAAGGAGGAGATGCTGTATTTCTGCCCGTCTGCCAGTCAAAGAGAGATTAGAAACCATGGGGGGAAATTGGTGGGCAAAGAGGAGAAATTGCAGAAGAGGGAAGAAAGTTTTTTTAGCAGAATAAGAGAGTAACAGAGTTGGAAGGGAGCTTGGAGGTCATCTAGTCCAACCCTCTGCTCAGGCAGGAAACCCTATACCAGGGGTAGTCAACCTTGGCTCTTTTATGACTCGTGGACTTCAACTCCCAGAATTCCTGAGCCAGCTAAGCTGGCTCAGGAATTCTGGGAATTCAAGTCCACGAGTCATAAAAGAGCCAAGGTTGACTACCCCTGCCCTATACCATTTCAGACCAATGGCTGTCCAGTCTCTTCTTAAAAACTTCCAATGTTGGAGCATTCACCGCTTCTGGAGGCCGGTGGTTCCACTGGTTAATTGTTCTCACTGTCAGGAAGTTTCTCCTTAGTTCTAGGTTGCTTCCCTCCTTGATTCGTTTCCATCCGTTGCTTCTTCTCCTGCCTTGGAGAAGAGCTTGACTCCCTCTTCTTTGGGGCAGCCCCTCAACTATTGGAGCACTGCTATTCCGTGGCCCCTGGCCCTTCTTTTCACCAGACCAGACATATCCAATTCCTGCAACCGTTGCAGAAACAGGTGAGAACATGGAAGCAATGTTGAGGTCCACCACTTCAGGTTTTCTCAGGAACTTTAAGAGGTGTGGACATCTGGGTCAACGTTCCTGCTGGGGATTTTTGGAGTTGAAGTCCACACCTCTCAAAGTTCCTCAGGTTGAGGAACAACTGTACTAGTTGAGCCTGAACTATTTTCTCAGATCTCCTCGGCAAACTCTTGGAGAAAGTGCCCTGTGGCAGGCTGGTGAGAAACAGGGAAGGGTAACCTGGTGCCATGGCGATATGGAGTCATAGGTGGATGGACATCTCTATACGCCAAGGATGGTCATTAATGGCTCCTCCGCAGAATGGATAGAAGTACTGAGTGAGGGGCTACAACAGGAGTGTCCAACTTTGGCAACTTTAAGACTGGTGGACTTCAACTCCACCAGCCTTAAAGTTTAAGACTTTAGGACTGGTGGGCTTTAGCCAGCATGGCTGACTAGGGAATTCTGGGAGTTGAAGTCCACCCATCTTAAAGCTGCCAAGGTTGGGAGACCCCGTCCTTTTTTATATATAAAGATTTTATTGTTTTTTTTTATCAACATATGTTAATTTTTCCAATCAACAAATTGTCTGGAGTTTGCTATGCTAATACATGTTCAATTCCTAATCCTTCATTCTTTCCTCTAGCCAACAATAAAATAGGTCCCAAGTTTGATAGTAGTCTGTATCTTCTTTATCTTTCAACCTCATAGTTAATCTGTCCATCTCTGCACATTCCAATATTTTCCTGATTATTTCTTCTTCTGATGGCAATCCTTCATTCTTCCAGTATTGTGTAAAAATTATTCTCGCTGCTGTAGTGATGTGTAAGATTAAATATAGTTTCTGCTTATTAGTCTTTTCAGGCATAATACCTAGTAAAAAAAGTTCAGGTTTAAAATCCACTTGTTCCCCCAATATTTTTTCTAACCACATATGTATCTTTCTCCAATAGGCCTTTGCCTTGCCACATGTCCACAAATGTGATAATACGTGCCTATGTTATATTTACATTTCCAACATCTGACATGTTTTTAAAGTCCACCCATCTTAAAGCTTCCAAGGTTGGGACACCCTGTCCTAAAGACATGGCTGACTGAGGAATTCTGGGAGTTGAATTTCACCCATCTTAAAGCTGCCAAGTTTGGACACCCCCTTACTGTAGCCCCTCACTACGCCATCTCTGTCCTATATACATGGCTGACTGGGGAATTCTGGGAGTTGAAGTCCACCCATCTTAAAGCTTCCAGGGTTGGGAGACACTGTCCTAAAGACATGGCTGTCTGAGGAATTCTGGGAGTTGAAGTCCACCCGTCTTCACCTCGCCAAGGTTGAGAAACATTGCTCCACAGAGTCTTCCTTGGAGAAGATGGCATGATTTGCCAACACCGTCACATTCCTGGTGACCCATCTGGAATCGCTGAAGGTTTGATGGGCCAGCCATGTTTTTCCCAACAGAGCGTAACTGCGTGTCTTGGGTGAATTTCCAAGCCCACCTCACGAGTCCAATTGCGATGGCCACGGGCCAGGCCAGGGGACCCTCCACTCCATTCACCTTCCGCTCTAAATGATGCCTTTATCCGGCGACTCACACTGGCCCTCTTTCAGAGCCTAATTTATGCCGAGAGTGAGAGGGGTCGCGCTCGCTACCTGCTTCGGGCCGATCAGGTTTCATCCGAAGACCTTTGACTTCTCTGCCTTTGTCCGGCATGAGAAAGGCGGCTTTATCCCACCTGGCTCGGTCCTTGTTTAGGGACAATCATGTTTCCCTGAGAACAGATCCAGTAATGTCACTTCTCAGGCTTGGAGGCTTAAATCTCACCTCAGCTGGAAGGCCAGGATGGAGGCCGCCCAACGGGAAACGATTTATTGTAATGAAGCTCCTGATTAGGGGGAGGGCTGTCCTTTTCAAGAGCGACTTTGCTGCTAAACAATGTGGAAACTGTTAGAAACGAGCACCGCAGGGCCATTACGGACTGGCTCCTTCTTCAGCCTCATTAAATGTATGATGAACAGCTGCGGGAAGTGTTTAGTCGAGGGGTCCCCGACTCCCCAGGTCCATGGACCGGTACCGGCCTGCAGCATGCCAGCAACCGGTCCACACAAACAAGCAAAACCCCATCCGCGGGATGCAGGCAGCACGCAAAACCACGCACCCTCCGGTCCGCGGAAAAACCTCTCTCCTTGGAACCGGTCCCTGGTGCCCCAAAGGTTGGGGACCTCAGATCTAGTCTAATGAAGAGAAGGACTAGGGGTGACACGATAGCAGTCTTCCAATATTTGAGGGGCAGCCACAAAGAAGAGGGAGTCAAGCTATTCTCCAAAGCCCCTGAAGGCAGGACAAGAAGCAACAGATGGAAACCAATCCAGGAGAGAAGCAACCTGGAACACAGGAGGAATTTCCTGACAGTGAGAACAATTAACCAGTGGAACAACCTGCCTCCAGAAGCTGTGAATGCTCCAACACTGGAAATTTTTAAGAAGAGACTGGACAGCCATTTGTCTGAAATGGTATAGGGTTTCCTGTTTGGGCAGGGGGTTGGACTAGAAGACCTCCAAGAGCCCTTCCAACTCTGTTATTCTGTTATTGTATTATTACATTACATTATAA
>NW_015390069.1:28261-39262 GCF_001527695.2 Protobothrops mucrosquamatus
CAACTTCTCGCGGGGAAAAAAAAAGATCTCGCAAAGTTGGAATTGATGGATTGAACTTTTTAGTCCAGTGGTTCTCAACCTGTGGGTCGGGACCCCATTTGGGGTCGATCGACCATTTCACGGGGGTCGCCAAGCAAGGCTGTCCACCATTTTTTTGTCCGCCATTTTTTTTGTCCGCCATTTTTTTCCCCTTTTCCGGCGGGTGCCTTACCTCCCTTGAGCTGGGCCAGCTGGTGGTCGGCCTGCTCCGTCTCTGCCGCTTGCCAGCTACGCCTCGGTCGGCGCAGGGGGCGGAACCACGCATGCGCGGCGCTCCCGGGCAGGGAAAGTCCTCGACTTACAACCGGTTGGGTAGTCCTCGACTTACGACCGGTTTAGTCCTCGACTTATGACCGGTTTAGTCCTCGACTTACGACCGGTTGGGGTCGCGGCATTAAAAAGGTTGAGAACCACTGTTTTAGTCCCACCCAGTCTGCCGTTAGCACCTCAGCCACACCCACCCAGTGGACCAAACCCACCAATGGGCCACGCCCACCCGGCACCCGACGATGCCTAAGTGGGTTTGGGGTTGCAGTTTGGGGCACTCGGCCTCTAAAAGGTTCGCCACCACTGGTCTAGGGTTTCCTGCCCGAGCAGGGGGTCGGACTAGATGACCTCCGAGGCCCCTTCCAACTCTGGTTTGTTCTGTAAAGGGGAAAAGAAAAAAAAAGCAGAGATTTGCCGGACAGACAGACAGACAGACAAAGGGGGGGGGGTCTCGTGTTTCTCCTTTTCATGCCCGTCAAATGCCACTCCGGGGCCCCCTCCCGGGCTGGAACAAGGCTCTAGTGTTGTCCCTTTATTGGGACAAGGGGGGGGGGCTTGAGAAAGAATCTTCCCAGGCGGAGTGGACAAGCCGGTGGATTGAACCCCCCCTTCCCCTTTCATGGGGGCTCATTAGCAGCAGATAAAGGTCTCCGCAGCTTAGGATTTCTCCCGTCCCGCTGGACAAGGGCCATTCTAATAGCCCCCCCTCCCTAATTGTGCGCTTCCTCCTTTCTCTGGGGGAGAGATGCCCCCCCCCCCGAGAAGGGAGCCCATTTCAACAGCTTTTATCTGATGGAAACGGCCCTGGCTGCCTTTTCTCTCGCTGGACTGAATGGCTTCTTCCAGCCCTGGCAGGCTCCTTCCGGGCCTCCCGAGGGGGGCCGCTCAATTGGTGGTGGGTGGGAGGCTGCCGAAAGGGGGAACGAAGGGCACCTGGCTGGGCAGGGAGGGCCGGGGTCCCGGGACACAGGACACACACACACACACACAGGCACACACACACACACAGGCACACCTAGGGAGGCTGGCTGCAGGCGTCGGGCAGGGCTTGCCAAGGGGGGATGAAGAGGGAAACGAGGCCTGTCCTTCCTTTTCCTTTTCCTTTTCCTTTTCCTTCTCTCCCGTTCTCCTTCTCCTTTTTTCTCTCCTCTCCTCCCTTTTCTTCCCTTCCCTTCCCTTCCTTTCTCTCCCTTTCTCCTTCTCCTTCTTTCTCTCCTTTCCTTTCCTTTCCTCTCCTCCCTTTCCTTCCCTTCCCTTCCCTTCTCTCCCTTTCTCCTTCTCCTTCTTTCTCTCCTTCCCTTCCCTTCCCTTTCCTTTCCTCTCCTCTCCTCCCTTTCCTTTCACTTCCTTTCCTTCCCTTCCCTCCCTTTCTCCTTCTCCTTCTTTCTCTCCTTCCCTTCCCTTCCCTTTCCTTTCCTTTCCTTTCCTCCCTTTCCTTTCCTTCTCCTTCCTTCCTTCCTCTCTCCCCTCCCTCCGTCCCTCCCTTCCCTTCCTTTCCCTTCTCTCCCTTTCTCCTTCTCCTTCTTTCTCTCCTTTCCCTTCCTTCCCTTCCCTTCTCTCCCTTTCTCCTTCTCCTTCTCTTTTCCTTCCCTTCCCTTCTCTCCTTCTCCTTTCCTTCTCTCTCTTTTCCTTTCCTTTCCTTTCCTCTCCTCTCCTCTCCTTCTCTCCCTTTCTCCTTCTCCTTCTCTTTTCCTTCCCTTCCCTTCTCTCCTTCTCCTTTCCTTCTCTCTCTTTTCCTTTCCTTTCCTTTCCTCTCCTCTCCTCTCCTTCTCTCCCTTTCTCCTTCTCCTCCTTCTCCTTCTCTCTTCCTTTCCTTTCCCACTCCTCCCTTCCTCCTTCCTTCCTTCCTTGCATCTTCCTTCCCTTCCCTTCCCTCCCCTTTCCTTCTCTCCCTTTCTCCTTCTCCTCCTTCTCTTCTTTCCTTTCCTTCGCTTCCCTCCCTTCCCTTCCCCACTATATTCCCATGTCTGTCTGGGGGATTCTAGGAGGAAGTCCAGAGGTCTTGAAGTGGCCAAGGTGGACAGTCCCAATTTACAGCTTAGGGGGTTGGGACGGGAGTGCCAGGTCAGAAGAGGCCCAATGCAAAACCTTCCTGCTCCCATGAAGGGTCCCTCACCATTGGGAGGGGGGTCCAGGTGTCCCCTGGAAGGCAGGAGGATCAGCTGAGCAAGTCGCTTCAGTGCCCGTAAGCCTTCCAGCTTAGCTCCCTCAGAGGAGACTGGAACGTAGACTTTCTTCTCAGGATGCCAGAGATGCGACCTCTTTCTTCCCATCTTTATCCACTTAGAGAGCTGGCGAGTTTATTGATGTTTTTCCTACCTCCTTTTATTGTTTGCCTCAAGATCGTTTACACAAGCGGGAATGCAAAATATACAAAGCCGCCGCAAATAAGCTCTGCCATTTTGCACCAGGAAGTTCCCAGCTAAAATGCCTCCAACTCAGTCCCAAACTCACCCCAATGTTTTCATGCACACGGCTATATCAGTTGTAATTATAGCCCTTGCGTTACGCAACGTGAACCATAGGTCTATGTAGCCATCAGACATCTGCGCATCTTGGGAAACAAAAAGCTTGTTGTCAAAGAAAGCACCTGCAGAAGGGAACAGGGAATAGAATGGGATGGAATAGAATAGAATAGAATTTAGAATAGGATAGGATAGGATAGGATAGGATAGGAGAAGAGAAGAGAAGAGAAGAGAATAATGATAATAGAATAGAATAGAATAGAATTTAGAATAGGATAGGATAGGATAGGATAGGAGAAGAGAAGAGAAGAGAAGAGAATAATGATAATAGAATAGAACAGAATAGAATAGAATAGAATAGAATTTAGAATAGGATAGGATAGGATAGGATAGGATAGGAGAAGAGAAGCGAATAATGATAGAATAGAATAGAATAGAATAGAATAGAATAGAATAGAATAGAATAGAATAGAATAGAATAGAATAAATATTGGAATATAGAATAGAGTAGAGTAGAGTAGGGTAGGGTAGAGTAGAATAACAGAACAGAACAGAATAGAATAGGAATATAGAATAGAATAGAGTAGAGTAGAGTAGAGTAGAGTAGAGTAGAGTAGAGTAGAGTAGAGTAGAGTAGAGTAAGGGTAGGGTAGGGTAGGGTAGAGTAGAACAGAATAACAACAGAACAGAACAGAACAGAACAGAATAGAATAGAACAGAATTACAGAATAGAATAGAATAGAAATAGGAAAGGAAGAATAGAATAGAATAGAATAGAATAGAATAGAATAGAATAGAATAGAATAGAAGCTGGAAGGGACCTTGGAGGTCTTCTAGTCCAGCCCCCTGCTCAAGCAGGAGAACCTACATCATTTCCGACAAGTGACTGTCCAGTCTCTTCTTAAAAACCCCAACTGATGGACCACCCAGAACTTCTGGGGGCAAGCTGTTCCACTGGTTAATTGTCCTCACTGTTAGGAAGTTTCTCCTTAATTTCAGGGAGGACTTTTCTGGTCAATAAAAGTTGTAAAAACCACCATTTTCAAAGCAAAACTTCCCCATTCTCTAGTAGATGCCTCCCATAAATATAGAGAGTCTAAGGATCTCCATTTTTTCACGGATTCTTCAATTTGGTGGTCTGAGGTGGTCAGTCACGTGGGGGGGGGATAACTTTTTTTTTTTTTTAGAAAAAGTCTTGCATTGATGTCTGCTTCCTAGACCCTTTAGTGAAGATTGAACTCTATAAACCAGGCGTGTCCAACTTCGGCCCCTGAAACCCTTGTGGACTTCAACTCCCAGAATTCCCCAGCCAGCCTAGCTAGGGAAGGGGAACTCCTGGGATGTGCCTGCCGGACACGAAAAGGATCTCCCCCNTGGGGTTTGGACTAGAAGACCTCCAAGGTCCCTTCTTGTTCTGTTGTTCTGTTAGTCCCAGCAACACAGGACAAGAAGCAACGGATGGAAACTAACCAAGGAGAGAAGCAACCTAGAACTCAGGAGAAACTTCCTGACAGGTAGAACAATTAACCAGTGGAACAACCTGCCTCCAGAAGCTGTGGGTGCTCCATCACTGGAGGTTTTTAAGAAGAGACTGGACAGCCATTTGTCCAAAGTGGTATAGGGTTTCCTGCCTGAGCAAGGGGTTGGACTAGATGACCTCCAAGGTCCCTTCCAACTTTATTATTATTACTAGCTGTACCCAGCCACGCATTGCTGTGGCTCAGTCTGGTAAAAGCGTGTGTTGCTTTTATGTCCAACAGATGGCGCTGTTTTTCAAGAAAAGCATGTTTTTACCTGTCACAGGTGTGACATCTATATAATATAGGTATATAAAAACACGTGTGTATTCGAATGCAACGTTATGTCAAAATTTCAAAGCAATCGGTGAAGAACTTTCAGAGATTTAAGATTTTGAACAAACGAACATTTACATTTTTATTTATATAGATGATGATTGTTGTTGTGTTTTTGTTGTTGTTGTTATTGTTATTATTGTTATAACACTGGGAATGTGATATGATAAAAGGAAGTTTTTTTTAATCAGATATGACCATGTTTGAAAACTGGTTTGTTTCTAATGTGTCCAATCTTTCGAGCTTTCAGACTCCTGCGGAAGCCCATCTTGAGGGAACTTTTGTGTGTGTGTGTGTGTGTGTGTGTGTGTGTGTTTCTAATGTCCTCTTTTTTTTTCCTTTTTAAAGTTCCACCTCACCAGGTGAATTGTTTTCCAGATGTGGTGATTTGGACCGTCTCCAGAACTTCGATTTCCCCAAAGGGGCTGCCGGACATGTGATTGGGTTCGTTGTTCAAATGAAATTAAAATCTGCAATGCGCTTTTGATGTGTCAGTAGAAAAAATGAAAGAGATACATTTGCCCAGGCTCACATCTGGATCATTGTTCGGGGGTTTTCGTTACAATCAACTCAAGTCTTATCTCTCTTCAAAGAAACCAATTTGTTGAGCAGAATGGAAATAGCGGGGAGGTTGACAAGGAGAGGATCTGCAGAACACATTTCCCTGGTTCTAATATTGGATTCCTGAGATGGCCTTCGCCAAAACTGATTAGAATAGAACAGAGCTGGAAGGGACCCTGGAGGTCTTCTAGTCCAGCCCCCTGCTCAAACAAGAGAACTTATACCATCTCAGACAAGTGACTGTCCAATCTCTTCTTAAACACCTCCAGTGATGGAGCGCCCACAACTTCTGGAGGCCAGCTGTTCTACTGGTTAATTGTCCTCACTGTCGGGAAGTTTCTCCTTAATTCCAGGTTGCTTCTCTCTTTGATCAGTTTCCAACCGTTGTTTCTTGCCCTGCCTTCAGGTGCTTTGGAGAATAATTTGACCCCTTCCTCTTCTTTGTGGCAGCCCCTCAGATATTGGAACACTGCTATCATGTCTCCTCTGTTTCTTCTTTTCTTTAAACTAGCCAAACCTACTGGAGCTTTTTAAGAAGAAGCTGGACAGTCACTTACCTGAGATGGTATAGGTTCTCCTGCTTGAGCAGGGGGCTGGACTAGAAGACCTCCAAGGTCCCTTCCAGTTCTATTCTATTCTATTCTATTCTATTCTATTCTATTCTATTCTATTCTATTCTATTCTGTAATTCTGTTCTATTGTATTCTATTGTATTCTATTCTATTCTATTCTATTCTGTAATTCTGTTCTGTTCTATTCTTTCTATTCTATTCTATTCTATTCTATTCTATTCTATTCTAGTCTAGTCTAGTCTAGTCTAGTCTAGTCTAGTCTAGTCTATTCTGTAATTCTGTTCTATTGTATTGTATTCTATAATTCTATTCTATTCCATTCTATTCTATTCTAGTCTAGTCTAGTCTAGTCTAGTCTAGTCTAGTCTAGTCTATTCTGTAATTCTGTTCTATTGTATTGTATTGTGTTCTATTGTATTGTATTGTGTTCTATTGTATTGTATTGTATTGTATTGTATTGTATTGTATTGTATTGTATTGTATTGTATTCTATTCTATTCTATTCTATTCTATTCTATTCTATTCTATTCTATTTCTGTTCCGTTCTATTCTATTCTATTCTATTCTATTCTATATTCCAATATCTATTCTATTCTATTCTATTCTATTCTATTCTATTCTATTCTATTCTATTCTATTCTATTCTATTCTATTCTAGTCTAGTCTAGTCTAGTCTAGCCTAGTCTAGTCTAGTCTATTCTGTAATTCTGTTCTATTGTATTGTATTCTATAATTCTATTCTATTCTATTCCATTCTATTCTATTCTATTCTATTCTAGTCTAGTCTAGTCTAGTCTAGTCTAGTCTATTCTGTAATTCTGTTCTATTGTATTGTATTGTTTTCTATTGTATTGTATTGTTTTCTATTGTATTGTATTGTGTTCTATTGTATTGTATTGTGTTCTATTCTATTCTATTCTATTCTATTCTAGTCTAGTCTAGTCTAGTCTGTAATTCTGTTCTATTGTATTGTATTGTGTTCTATTGTATTGTATTGTGTTCTATTGTATTGTATTGTATTGTATTGTATTGTATTGTATTGTATTCTATTCTATTCTAGTCTAGTCTAGTCTAGTCTAGTCTAGCCTAGTCTAGTCTAGTCTAGTCTAGTCTATTCTGTAATTCTGTTCTATTGTATTGTATTCTATAATTCTATTCTATTCTATTCTATTCTATTCTATTCCATTCTATTCTATTCTATTCTATTCTATTCTATTCTATTCTAGTCTATTCTAGTCTAGTCTAGTCTAGTCTAGTCTAGTCTATTCTGTAATTCTGTTCTATTGTATTGTATTGTGTTCTATTGTATTGTATTGTGTTCTATTGTATTGTATTGTGTTCTATTCTATTCTATTCTATTCTATTCTAATCTATTCTATTCTGTAATTCTGTTCTATTGTATTGTATTGTATTCTATAATTCTATTCTATTCTATTCTATTCTATTCTATTCTATTCTATTCTATTCTATTCTGTAATTCTGTTCTATTGTATTGTATTGTATTGTATTGTATTGTATTGTATTGTATTGTATTGTATTGTATTGTATTGTATTGTATTGTATTGTATTGTATAATATTCCATTCCATTCTAAAACAAGTATAACAGTGAAGCCATCTTAGAATGAAGGCAAATAAAGGTGTCCCAGGATAATGTTGCAGGATCCAATCCGAGCTGGTCACTGGGACAAGAGGTTTTGTTTTCCAAACATTCGGGCCGGTATATGCACATATTCTGGAGAGAGAGAGAAATTTCCTATGGACTGGCTCCAACACAAGCCGAAAAACTTGGAAGAATGAACGTTTGGACCCGGAGACCGACTCAGATTGGATCCTCCCTCTTAGAACGTCTCTGATATGTGTAGGGATTGAAATCCCCTTGAATCTACTCGGCTGAAATCATGCAAGGACTTCTTAATGGTTTATGGAGGGCAAACAACATCCAGCCATTTTTTCTAGCGGCTACTGCATCCTTCGCCAGCCGGGCTGGGAGAAAACAACACAAACCAAAGCCAACATCTCTGCCTAACATCACAAGACACCAAAGGTAGCCTCGTCTGAGCCGAGCAGTGTGTGTAAATACTAATACTATTTTTTAAAAAAATCTGATTGGTCGAGCTGTTGTTGCCCAGCTGATTCATCTGAATTCAGGCCAATATTTGCCAGGAAATTAACAAATCTGAGAATGAGTGAATGCGAACGAAAGCCGGCCAAGTTCTCCAGGAAGGTCATTCACGAGCTAAAGGCATTGCCAAAGAGTATGAATAGTGGAAAACATGGCTCATACACCCCAAAATGTATGTTGGGGACAGTTCTGGTCAACGCCAGATGTTCCAGATGAATGCTATTCCAGATGAATTCTGCGTCCAGTTTTGGTCACCACGTTCTATGGAGAATTTGGGAAACGTGTAGAGAAGAGCAACTTACTAGGAGGATCCAAGGCCTTGAGAGAAAAACACATGAAGAACGGGTGCAGGAATTGGGTATAGAGAAAAGAGGGCTGGGGGGGTGGCATGATAGCAGTATTCCAGTATTTGAAGGGCTGCCACAAAGAAGAGGAGGGGGGTCAACGTATTCTCCAAAGCAACAGAAGGCAAGACAAGAAACAACGGATGGAAACTGATCAAAGAGAGAAGCAAGCTGGAATTAAGGAGAAACTTCCTGACAGTGGGGACGATTAACCAGTGGAACGGCTTGCCACCAGAAGCTGTGGGTGCTCCAACGCTGGAGGTTTTTAAGAAGAGACTGGACAGCCACTTGTCTCAAATGGTCTAGGCCAGGGGTAGGCAACCTTGGCTCTTTTATGACTCGTGGACTTCAACTCCCAGAATTCCTGAGCCAGCTATGCCCAGTTCTATTGTATTGTATTGTATTGTATTGTATCGTATCGTATCGTATCGTATCGTATCGTATCGTATCGTATCGTATCGTATCGTATCGTATCCTATCCTATCCTATCCTATCCTATCCTATCCTATCCTATTCTATTCTATTCTATTCTATTCTATTCTATTCTATTCTGTAATTCTGTTCTATTGTATTGTATTGTATTGTATTGTATTGTATTCCATTCCATTCCATTCCATTCCATTCTAAAACAAGTATAACAATGAAGTCCACCAGTCATCAAAGAGCCAAGGTTGCCTACCCCTGGCCTAGGCTCTCCTACTTGAGCAGGGGGTTGGACTAGAAGACCTCCAAGGTCCCTTCCAGTTTCGTTCTGCTCCTCTGAGCTTCCAACGGTCTCCCAGACGTCCTTCCCTTTTTTCTCACCCCATCCACCGCCTCCTTACAAGCCTCCTTAGCAACAGCCTGGAGCTGAGTCAAGCTTGGGAAGGACGCCGTGATCCTTGCAGCAGCACCGGAGTGATTCAGGGGTGAGCTGAAGTGGCAGCCAGCCTTTTCCAGGGCCGAAAACTCCACCGAGGGATGATTCAGGCGCCCAAATTAATCTCAGCTGCCTCTCCTTGTTATGGATGTTTGATGAGTGATGGAGTGTGTGAGGAGGGAGCTCTAATGAGAGTAGGGAATGCCCAGCGTCTTGAGTCAGAATGACCAAAGAGCAATATTTAGAAAATGATTGAAGTGGGAGCTTTGAAAGATCACTCGCTGGTGATGGTCTCCCGAAGCTGTGTGGTAAACCAGAAGTATGTGGCCTGGACAGGCTTAATTCCCTGAAGGAAGGCCTGGATTTCACAGCAGGCTGAGCTTGCTCATTGCAAGGCCCTTCCTTCCTTCCTTTCCTTCCTTCCTTCCTTTTCTTCCTTCCTTCCTTCCTTCCTTCCTTCCTTCCTTTTCTTCCTTTTCTTCCTTCCTTCCTTCCTTCCTTCTCGTCTTCCTTCCTTCCATTTCCTTCCTTCCTTCCTTCCTTTTCTTCCTTCCTTCTTCCCTTCTTCCTTCCTTCCTTCCTTCCTTCCTCCTTCCTTCCTTTCTTCCTTTTCTTCCTTCCTCCTTCCTTCCTTCTCGTCTTCCTTCTATCTCCTTCCTTCCTCCTTCCTTCCTTCTTCCTTCCTTCCTTCCTTTCCTTCCTTTCCTTCCTTTCCTTCTTCCTACCTTCCTTCCTTTCCTTCCTGCTTCCATCCTCCTTCCTTCCTTTTCTTCTTCCTTCCTTCCCTCCTTTTTACCATCTTTTCCTTCCTTCCTTCTTTCTTCCTTTCTTCCTTCTTCCTTCCTTCCTTCTTTCCTTCTTTCCTTCTTTCCTTCCTTCCTTCCTTCCTTCCTTCTTTCCTTCCTTCCTTCCTTCCTTCCTCCTCCCTTCCTTCCTTCCTTTCTTTTCCTTCCTTCCTCCTTTCTCCCTTCCTCCTTCCTACCTTCCTACCTACCTACCTACCTTCCTTCCTCCCTTCCTTCCTACCTTCTCTCCCTCCTTCCTTCCCTCCATTCCTCCTTCCTTCCTTTTTACCATCTCTTCCTTCCTTCCTTACTGGGGCCTGCATCCCTTGCAATCTCCGTCCAGGGCCTTCCCCGAAGGAGACGGATTCGGAGGCCAGAAGCTGCGCAAGGACCTCAGTCTCCCTCTGCAGCCCTATCCACCACCGCCCTCAGTCAAGCTCCCACCCTTTAAAACAGCAGAATGGTTATTAGTTCTGGTGGCTGCCTGTTAAGTGGCAGAGTCAGATGCTGGGACAAAAATTAGGGAAGGGGTTTCATCCTGAATCCTGCCTGGTGAAAGGGCCGGGCCTTTAAGTGCAACCACCTAAGCCTTGATTTCGCTACGTCACCTTAAGCTGCTATTGTTTGAGTCCAAGAAGCCCCAGGTAGACCATGGTCTGGTCATCTCGGGTCAGGTGTGGGAAGGGACACCGGTACAGGGAGTCCTGGACTTACAACAGTTCATTTAGTGACCGTTCAAAGTTACAACGGCACTGGAAAAAACGGGACGTACGGCCGTTTTTCACCATTACGAACGTTGCAGCCTCCCCCACAGTCCCGTGATCCGAATTCACAACTGGCTCTTATTTATAACGGTTGTAACGCCCCGAGGTCAGGCGATCGATCCCCTTTTGCGACCGGCTGACAATCTGGCTTCCCCACTCTCTTCATTAGTAACTTAATGAGTTACTGGTTGCTAATGGAGTAATGCTACACTATTGCTAACTTAATCACGGCAAGTCTTCACTTGTGGCGAGAAAGGTCGCAAAATGGGGCAAAATTCAACGTCTCGCTTAGCCAGGTAAAGTTTTGGACTCAGTTGGGATCATTGGTTGAGGACCACCTGTGTAGGGTCTCCTGCCTGAGCAGGGGGT
>NW_015390069.1:40747-50588 GCF_001527695.2 Protobothrops mucrosquamatus
GTGAGCTTAAATGGACTCCAGAAGATAGTAGAGGACAGGAAGGCCTGGAGGAACATTGTCCATGGGGTCGTGATGGGTCGGACATGACTTTGCAATTAACAACAACAATGGGAAATAATGGGAAATAATGGGAAATGGGAGACAGGAGATACATAGAAGAGAGGGCAGAATGTCTAGGCAACCTTGGCTCTTTTATGACTGGTGGACTTCAACTCCCAGAATTCCTGAGCCAGCATGGGGGAAACTATGGCCCCCCCATGACTCGTGGACTTCGACTCCCAGAATTCCTGAGCCAGCATGGCTCAGCTTGGAAACCTCCCTTTCCCCTCAGCATGGCTGGCTCAGGAATTCTGGGAGTTGAAGTCCACAGTCATAAAAGAGCCAAGGTTGCCTACCCCTGGCCTAGTCTCATGAAAAGAAGGACAAGCAGTTTAATTGATAGCATTATCATTACCATTCCCCATCCCTCTTCTCCCTCCCTCCCACCCTCCCTCCCTCCCTCCCTTCCTTCCTTCCTTCCTTCCTTCCTTCCTTCCTTCCCTCTTCTCCCCATCTTATCAGGTGTGAAGGTCCAAATAAACTTACATTGCTCATTCTTTTCATTAGACTGGACCTACCCGACTCCTGCCACCGTTCTTCGCGTGTTTTGGCCTCCAGGCCCCTGATCCCCTTCGTTGCTCTTCTCTGCCCTCTTTCCAGAGTCTCAACATCTTTTTTTGTATTGTGGCAGCCAAAAGTGGATGTGGTATTCCAGGGGTGTGTGCTTCCTTACCTTGAGGGAAGGTCAGGCCTTGAGACCCCCTGGGACTAATCAGAGGTGGAGCTGGGGGCAGACCCTTCCTTGCATCTATTATACACATACACACACACACACAAATCTGTCAAAAAAAAACCCACCACCCAGCACATCAGCTTTTGTTGATGGAGGCCAGGAGAGCTTTGTTCCTCCTGACTCTCACTGGGTGGCTGCATTCTTCAGAAACCACAAAGTCCAGCCATGGGTTTATTTTAGACCCGTGTCCGAGCGAGCTTCACTTCTGCCAAAGTACGTTACCTCTAAGAATTTCCTCCCATCGGCTTCCGAGTTTGATTGGGGCCGATTCTAGACTGGGTTGGGGGGGGTGTGTCCCTGGAAAACCGAGGCAGCCCCTCGTGTGTAGAGAAAGGAACGAGAACGGAGAATCTGGCCCCCGGACAGGGATTTTGGAAGGGGTGTGTGTGTGCCTGTATTCACCTCCAAATGGCTGGTTGTTTTGGAGTTCCACAGACAAACCCTGATCTATTTCCCATAGCGAATAGGGCGATACAGAGAGATTTGCCTCCTTTTCCTAACTAAAAGCTTTTGCCCTCGTTACCATTGGTCCCTCGGTTTGAATAGGGTTGTTTTCCTACACAGCTGGGGTGTTTTTGGAGGCTTTTAAGAAGAGACTGGACAGCCACTTGTCTGGAATGGTCTAGGGCAGGAGTAGGCAACCTTGGCTCTTTTATGACTCGTGGACTTCAACTCCCAGAATTCCTGAGCCAGCCATGCTGAGGGGAAAGGGAGAGGTTTCCAAGCTGAGCCATGCTGGCTTAGGAATTCTGGGAGTTGAAGTCCATCAGTCATAAAAGAGCCACGGTTGCCTACCTCTGGCCTAGGCCTAAGCTGCTTTATGACTTGTGGACTTCAACTCCCAGAATTCCTGAGCCAGCCATGCTGAGGGGAAAGGGAGAGGTTTCCAAGCTGAGCCATGCTGGCTCAGGAATTCTGGGAGTTGAAGTCCACGAGTCATAAAAGAGCCAAGGTNTGGACTTCAACTCCCAGAATTCCTGAGCCAGCATGGCTCAGCTTGGAAACCTCTCCCTCAGTGCCTGGCTCATGAATTCTGGGAGTTGAAGTCCACGAGTCAGGAAGCGACCTAGGCCTAGGCCAGCGGTAGGCAACCTTGGCTCTTTTATGACTCGTGGACTTCAACTCCCAGAATTCCTGAGCCAGGCACTGAGGAATTCTGGGAGTTGAAGTCCACAAGTCATCAGAGGGCCAAGTTTGAAGACCCCTGATCTACAGAATGGTATAACAGAAGCTGGAAGGGGCTATGCTGGCTCAGGAATTCTGGGAGTTAATAATAATAATAATAATAATAATAATAATAATAATAATAATAATAATAATAATAATAAGGTTGGAAGGTACCTTGGAGGTCATCTAGTCCAACCCCCTGCTCACGCAGGAAACCCTATACCATTTTGGACAAATGGCTGTCCAGTCTCTTCTTTAAAACTTCCAGTGTTGGAGCATTCACCGCTTCTGGAGGCAAGGAGTTCCACTGGTTAATTGTTCTGACTGTCAGGAAGTTTCTCCTGAGTTCCAGGTTGCTTCTCTCCTTGATTAGTTTCCATCCGTTGCTTCTTGTCCTGCCTTCAGGTGCTTTGGAGAACAGCTTGACTGCCTCTTCTTTGGGGCAGCCCCTGAGATACTGGAAGACTGCTATCCTGTCCCCCCTCGTCCTTCTCTTTGTTAAACTAGACATACCCAGTTCCAGCAACCGTTCCTTATATGTTTTAGCCTCCAGTCCACAAGTCACAAAAGAGTCGAGGTTGCCTACCCCTGGTCTAGGGTCTCCTGCCTGAGCAGGGGGTTGGACTAGAAGACCTCCAAGGTCCCTTCCAATTCTGTTATTCTATTAAGCATGAAGAGCCAAGGGCCTTGCAGCCTTTGGTCCTCCTCCTGGCCAGGTGGAGAAGACCAGGTGGCTTGAGGAGTCCCAGACAACTGGGAAGGTGCCAGATCTTTGCTTGTGTCGTGGAGTTTAGCTTCACGGGGACGAGGACACCATCCGTGCATCCACCAGGAGAAACAAATCCTTCGGGATGCCAGCAGAGGCGTCCGGAGCCCCCTTTCCCGTCCTCCCCACGAGGCTCTGAGGAACATTGTTGCAAAGGACGTCGCCATCCTCGGAGCAGGCCGGCAGGCGGGCGCACGTTGTCCCCCCTCACGTTGGGGGCGCAGAGCGGCCAAGGCCGAGGGGGAGCCGTCCACGAGTTGAAAAAGTCATCAGCGGGACAAGTGGAAACATTTGGAAGCAAAATATTGTTCGGGAAAGAGCGGGAGAGGTTGGGAGGCCGGGTGCAACCTGCACGGTCAGCACTTTCAAGGGAGGCCAAGTTGGGGTGCAAGGAAAAGGCGATAAGACGGAACTGGCTCGGGTGTGGGGTGAGGGTGAAGGTCCGTTCAAGCTTGTGCGTTGGCTTCTCAGCGTTTTCGTTGCCAGGCTGGGTAACCCCTTCAAAAAACTCCACTGACTACCCGGCCTGGTAATGAAACATTCAGAAACCAACCCATAAAATCGGAGCATGAACCTTCAACCTCAAGGAATCCTCTGTGGAGATTCTCCACCATCGAGGTCACCATTGTCCCAAAGGTGCTTTTCCAAAAGGCAACTTGACTTCTTTGGGCTTTTTTTTTTTCCTTTGAAAGCTGAAGAAGCTTCTCGGATGAGAAGTGACATAATAATAATAATAATAATAATAATAATAATAATAATAATAATAATAATAATAATAATAATAATAATAATAATAATGATGATGATGATGATGATGATGATGATGATGATTGATGATGATGATGATGATGATGATGATGATGATGATGATGATGATGATGATGCAAAAGGCGGCCTTACTAGGAACTGCTTCCATCCTGCGACGAGATCTGTAATACCATCAAACATCCACATCTGCCTATCCCAGGTCCTTGGGAAGGACTCGATAGGTAGACAAAAAGGCCAGATCCAGTCTGAACATCTGGCTGACTGTGTGATGATCCTCCATAATAATAATAATAATAATAATAATAATAATAATAATAATAATAATAATAATAGTAGTAGTAGTAGTAGTAGTAAAGTTGGAAGGGACCTTGGAGGTCATCTAGTCCAACCCTCTGCTCAGGCAGGAAACCCTCTACCATTTCAGACAAATGGCTGTCCAGTCTCTTCTTAAAGACTTCCAGTGTTGGCGCATTCACCGCTTCTGGAGGCAGGTTGTTCCACTGGTTAATTGTTCTCACTGTCAGGAAATTTCTCCTTAGTTCTAGGTTGCTTCTCTTCTTGATTGGTTTCCATCCGTTGCTTCTTGTCCTGCTTATGGTTCTGGATGCTAGGATTCTAGGATTCTAGGATTCTAGGATTCTAGGATTCTAGGATTCTATTACTATAATTCTATCATTTTATGACTCTATGGCTCTAGGTTTCTAGATGCTAGGATTCTATAGTTCTATGGTTCTATGATTCTATGATTCTATTACTATGATTCTATGATTTTATGACTATGGCTCTTTGATTCTAGGGTTCTAGGGTTCTACGATTCTAAGATTCTAACATTCTAACATTCTAAAATTCTAAGATTCTATGGTTCTATGATTCTATTACTATGATTCTATAATTTATGACTCTATGGCTCTATGATTTTATGACTCTATGACTCTATGATTCTATGTTTCTATGGTTCTAGGATTACCCCAACTCAAGGCCTCTTGCCATCCTTTGGCCCTGAGTAACCCAGCGATGGTTCCCCATAGCAAGGGGGCCACATGACCCAACCCACAGAGATTGAATCTATTGGACCTCCCCCCCCCCCCGGGTGTCCCTGTGATACAACCTCCCTAATGCGTATCACAGGGACACCCAAGGGCAGATCCAATTGGTTCAGTCTCTCTGTGGGTCGGGTCACGTGGCCCCCTTGCTGCCTCCCTGTTTCACCCCCCCCCCGATGAATCCCCTGAATCTGGGTCCCTGAATCCGGAGCAGGACACTCTGGCCGACGGAGAAGCCTTGCAAACGGAGGGGCCCAACCCCCTGCCCCCTCCCCACTTGGCTGCATGAGCCTCTGTGTTTCTTTTGGCACGGCTCTTGCACTCCGGACCCCAGTTCAAGGACAGTTGAATTTCTGACAACGGCAGAGAAGAAGAGGATTGCTACATTTTTGACATACTGAGAATTCCTCTCTCAGCGGCCCCCACGGATCACAGAAGAGTTGCTGAGTCGCAGGGAGGCTCAGCCTGGAAGCGTCTCCACGATCCTCCTGGAGACCACGCAGGCAGCAGCCTTGGTTCACGTGCAGAAGGCCCTCAGTGG
This sequence comes from Protobothrops mucrosquamatus, assembly GCF_001527695.2. Taxonomy (NCBI): domain Eukaryota; kingdom Metazoa; phylum Chordata; class Lepidosauria; order Squamata; family Viperidae; genus Protobothrops; species Protobothrops mucrosquamatus. The sequence continues at coordinate 45,865 of NW_015390069.1, forward strand.
GCTCTTCTCCAGTCCAACTGTGACGCAGGACCAGATAGCCTGGTCAGGTTCTGCTGGGTCAGCTCTTTTCCAAGACCTTCTTCTCTTTTTTTTCTCTCTCTCTCTCTCTCTTCCTTCTTGGCGTTGGGGAACCCCAAGAGTTGAGCCAAGGCACCCACAATTACAATCCCATCAGTCAACCAGAGCTGTGGAGCGGAGCAGTGGGGTGCTTCTAACCAGGAAGGGTCAAATGTCAACCAGAGCCAACAGCTTTCTGGCCAAACTCTTGACCAAAAGTCACAACATCATCATCATCATCATCATCATCATCATCACAACAACAACAACAACAACAACAACAACAACAACAACAACAATAATAATAATAATAATAATAATAATAATAATAATAATAATAATAATAATAAAGTTGGAAGGAAACTTGGGGGTCATCTAGTCCGACCCCCTGCTCAGGCAGGAAACCCTATAGTACCATTTCGGACAAATGGCTGTCCAGTCTCTTCTTAAAAACTTCCAGTTTTGGAGCAATCACAACTTCTGGAGGCAGGTGGTTCCACTGGTTAATTGTCCTCACTGTACCTCAGGGCTGACCTGTGGTGTCCTTGGTGCTCTCGGAGCTGGGTGCTTTTTCTTGCAGATGTTTTATTATCCAACTAGGTAACATCATCTGTGCAAGAAGGGTGTGGGATTTGGGAGGAGGAGGAGGAGGAGGAGGAGGAGGAGGAGGAGGAGGAAGATCTTGCCAGAATGATCCACTAAATCAGGTGTCCCAATCTGGGAAACGTTAAGACTTGTGGACTTCAATTCCCAGACATGGCCACCTGGGTGAACTTAACAATAACAATAATAGAGTTGGAAGGGACCTTGGAGGTGATCTAGTCCAACCCCCTGCTCAGGCAGGAAACCCTATAGCATTTCAGACAAATGGCTGTCCAGTCTCTTCTTCAAAACTCCCAGTGTTGGAGCATTCACCGCTTCTGGAGGCAGGTTGTTCCACTGGTTAATTGTTCTCACTGTCAGGAAGTTTCTCCTTAGTTCCAGGCTGCTTCTCTCCTTGATTAGTTTCCATCCGTTGCTTCTCGTCCTGCCTTCAGGCGCTTTGGAGAATAGCTTGACTCCCTCTTCTTTGGGGCAGCCCCTGAGATATTGGAACCCTGCTATCCTGTCCCCCCTTGTCCTTCCTTTCATAAAACTAGACATTCCCAATTCCAGCAACCGTTCCTTATATGTTTTAGCCTCCTTATCTGGGTACATCAGTAGACTTGGGATTAGGTGTCTTAACCCAATCATTCTAGAGGTAATTTAGAGGTTGAAGGAAGCTGACAAATAACCAAGGCCAGGGTCTATGGATTCTCCATCATGGTTGTTTGTTCCAAAGATGCTTTTCCAAAAGGCAACTGGACTTCCTTGTTTTTTTCTTGAATGCCTTTCACATGTCATTCTAGGAAGCTGAGGTCCATGTCCTGTCATCAAGGAAGCTTCTTGGATGAGACGCGGAAGCTTTTCAAGGAAACGCAGCTGTAAAGTTCCCAGATTTAGCCCTCCGGCTACAGTTTACTTAACTCTAGTCAAGATCTATGGGTTATGTTCTTCTCACCTTCCTTCGGCCTCTGGAGAAGGGTTGGGTTGGGCATCTGCCAGGCCTGGTTTTGAGAACTGCGCTCCTAGCTGTGAGATGCCAGGTGGGCTGGCCAGCCTATATCCTTCCAAGTTCCCTGCTCCGAGGTGGGGTGTGGGAGAGGGGGCTGATCCCAAGCCCCAGGAAAGGACTTCTCTGGGAGAAGAGGGGAGAGAGAAAGACCATCCAGATGTTGCTTTGGAGGCTTCAAAAGAAGGTTCTGGAGCATCGGGAGGGGGGGACTTGGTCTCTGCCTACTTATGTGAATTTAGCTATTTTGCCAATCTACAGCCGGGGGTCTTCCAACTTGGCCCTTTGATGACTTGTGGACTTCAACTCCCAGAATTCCTCAGCCAGGCACGCGTGCCTGGCTGAGGAATTCTGGGAGTTGAAGTCCACAAGTCATCAAAGGGCCAAGTTGGAAGACCCCTGATCTACAGAATAGAATAACAGAATAGCAGAGCTGGAAGGGACCTTGGAGGTCATCTACTTCAACCCCCTGCTCAGGTTTCAGACAAAGGGCTGTCCAACCTCTTCTTAAACGCCTCCAGGGATGGAGCACCCACGACTTCCGGTGGCAAGTTGTTCCACTGGTTAATTGTCCTCACTGTCAGGAAGTTTCTCCTTAGTTCTAGGTTACTTTTCTCCTTGACGAGCTTCCATCCATTGCTTCTTGTCCTGCCTTCTGTTCCATTGTCTCTGCTGGTTGGAAACCACCACCCCTCCTCTCTCTCTCACACACACACATTAAGATGTACCCTGGCACAGATCCATCTAGGCATTTCACCCATTTGGCCTCACTTGGCTGGAAAGAACCCCCCCAAGGCAGAAAGCGTTGGGTCCGTGGCTTGTCGGGCCTGATCTAAAACACATTGGCCGGTGCGCAGAGGGACGGCGAGCGAGAGGGATGCGGTGGAGAAGGCACTGACCTGGGCCTTGGCGGCTTCCAGGCAGGGCTGCCGTCTTCACCCCAGCTCGTCTGGGGGGGCTCAGCCCCAAGGCCTGCATTCCTGCAGTCTTGATAGAAGTCATCCATCACTATTGGCCCAAATGCAGCCTCCCCCCCTCCTTCCCTATCGGGATCCAGATAGGATCCTTTGCGGCAGCTGGAGAATTCATTTCTTATTTATCCCGGCAGCCCTCCCCCCCCCCCCCCCCCCCCCCCCCCCCAAATGGCTAACAGAGATCCTCTTGTATTGGAACAGAAGCAAGCCCTTCCCCAAATGGGATTCAGCCTTCCCCAAGTTCAGACAGCAGCCCCCCCCCCGCCGCCGCCGCCGTTCTTCCCGTCTGTAGGATGGCCCTCGCCCAAGTCTGACAGGCTGACCGTTGGGCCACTCCCTCGGTGGGGCTCTGGTTACACGGACCCCCATCTCTGCTTCCAGACAGCCCCATTAGCCCTGGGTACTCATTGATCACTTGGCTTCCCCAGCCAGCTGTCTCGGCCACCGTCTCCCCAACCTGGTTTTGCTTTGTTGAGTCCAGCAAGGATGTAGGCCAGGGGTCCTCAACCTTGGCCACTTTAAGACTTGTGGACGTCAACTCCCAGAATTCCTCAACCGGCAAAGCTGGCTGGGGAATTCTGGGAGTTGAAGTCCACAAGTCTTAAAGTGGCCAAGATTGGAGACCCCCCTAATGTAGACCACTGTCTTGATGTCCTACCTCCCTTCCTCCAGGCTCCTCTCCCCACTTGCCAAAGTGGTTGATGACAAGATTAATAGGCCGCCATCTGGGATCTGCAGAAGTGGGGGCCTGCCTGTGGCTGAAGGGTGACCATCCATCCATAATTCTTAATTGGCCTTGAAGGTTCATCTAGGGTTGAAGGCAGCTGGTTGTGTCTTCTGGATTGGGAACGACAGAATGGACTTGCTTTGAGGCACAGGAAGAAGCCAGGTGGCCAACTCCATACCTGTTTGGCTGTTTCAGCCAAAGAAAGCAGATGTTGGGTCTGTCCACATTGGGGGAGAAAGTTAAGGAGGCCCTTTCCATGAATGGACTTCCGGAAGCGGCATCCACACAGAGAACTGGTTGTTCCACATATTTGAATCCCACCACTTCTGGAGGTGTTTTAAGAAGAGACTTGACAAGCATTTGTCTGAGATGGTATAGAGCAGGGGTAGGCAACCTTGGCTCTTTTAGGACTCGTGGACTTCAACTCCCAGAATTCCTGAGCCAGCACAGCTGGCTCAGGAATTCTGGGAGTTGAAGTCCACGAGTCCTAAAAGAGCCAAGGTTGCCTATCCCTAGTATAGGGATAGGCACTATATAATATCAATAGTTAATCATATAGGACAGGGGTAGGCAACCTTGGCTCTTTTATGACTCCTGGACTTCAACTCCCAGAATCCCTGAGCCGGCATGGCTCAGCTTGGAAATCTCTCCCTTTTCCCTCAGCATGGCTGGCTCAGGAATTCTGGGAGTTGAAGTCCACGAGTCATAAAAGAGCCAAGGTTGCCTACCCCTGGTATAGAGGTCTCCTGCTTGAGCAGGAAGACTAGAAGACGAGAAGATCTCCAATGTAGGAAGACTAGAAGATCTCCAGTGTAGACTTCACAAGGTGGGAATCCAGCATCTCCATCTCTTGGGAGTGTTCCCTGTCCTGGGGATCCCTGTTCTTCCCCACAGATTCAAAGAGTCTGGAAGGAGGCCTGGAGTTCTGAGGAAAGTCGGGCCTCCTTGGCAGGAGAAACCGTTTGGCGAGGTTGCGTTGGAGGAAAGCCATAATTAGATTTTTATGGCTGCTACATATCGAAAGCCAATGTTTTCTCCTTGATGGATAACTCTTGGCCAGGTATGAGCCACGAGGGAGTTCACCCTTCCGAGCAGTCAAGATGTTTTGCCACACAGGACATTTGTACCTCCAGAAGCCCATCGCTTGGGGTGTCTTGGGAGGGAGTCCAATGGACAGAGAGATATTTCTAGCCATCTCCCAGTAACCACAACTCATAAAAACGGGAAGCAGTCGGATGCTGGACTAAGGTTTCAACCCTTCCTTCAGACACTAATGGACTCCAGGTCTGAAGGAAACCTTGTCCAATTGGAACCAAGCTCTGAAGCAGGAATAGCAGCCAGGAGCTCAGAGCAGACTCCAGAAGACGTGGTGGCA
>NW_015390069.1:53696-62673 GCF_001527695.2 Protobothrops mucrosquamatus
GCCTGGGTGGAACAAGTGGGCCTGAACGGGCCTCGGGGGGTAGGGGGGGTCCACCTGTGCGGCCCAAGGGAGGGTTCCCTGGTCATCCGGAAGGGAGGAGGCCGACAACTGGCCAGGGTTGGCTGCCCTGGAGCAGAAAGAGAGCTGGAAGGGACCTTGGAGGTCTTCTAGTCCAGCCCCCTGCTGAAGCAGGAGACCCTATACTACTTCAATCAATCAATCAATCAATCAATCAATCAAAATAGAGCTGGAAGGGACCTTGGGGGTCTTCTAGTCCATCCCCCTGCTCAGGCAGGACACCCTATACTATTTCAATCAATCACTCAATCAGAATAGAGCTGGAAGGGACCTTGGAGGTCTTCTAGTCCACCCCCTGCTCAAGCCATAGACCCTATACCATTTCAATCAATCAATCAAACAAACAATCAATCAGAATAGAGCTGGAAGGGACCTTGGGGATCTTCTAGTCCAGCCCCCTGCTCAAGCAGGAGACCCTATACTATTCCAATCAATCAATCAATCAATCAATCAATCAATCACAATAGAGCTGGAAGGGACCTTGGGGGTCTTCTAGTCCAGCCCCCTGCTCAGGCAGGACACCCTATACTATTTCAATCAATCACTCAATCAGAATAGAGCTGGAAGGGACCTTGGAGGTCTTCTAGTCCACCCCCTGCTCAAGCCATAGACCCTATACCATTTCAATCAATCAATCAAACAAACAATCAATCAGAATAGAGCTGGAAGGGACCTTGGGGGTCTTCTAGTCCAGCCCCCTGCTCAAGCAGGAGACCCTATACTATTCCAATCAATCAATCAATCAATCACAATAGAGCTGGAAGGGACCTTGGGGGACTTCTAGTCCAGCCCTCTGCTCAAGCAGGAGATCCTATACTATTTCAATCAATCAATCAATCAATCAATCAATCAGAATAGAGCTGGAAGGGACCTTGGGGGTCTTCTAGTCCATCCCCCTGCTCAAGCAGGAGACCCTATACTATTTCAATCAATCAATCAATCAATCAGAATAGAGCTGGAAGGGACCTTGGAGGTCTTCTAGTCCACCCCCTGCTCAAGCCAGAGACCCTATACCATTTCAATCAATCAATCAAACAATCAATCAGAATAGAGCTGGAAGGGACCTTGGGGGTCTTCTAGTCCAGCCCCCTGCTCAAGCAGGAGACCCTATACCATTTCAATCAATCAATCAATCAAACAATCAATCAATCAATCAATCAATCAATCAGAATAGAGCTGGAAGGGACCTTGGAGGTCTTCTATCTAGTCCAGCCCCCTGCTCAAGCAGGAGACCCTATACCATTTCAATCAATCAATCAAACAATCAATCAATCAATCAATCAATCAATCAATCAGAATAGAGCTGGAAAGGACCTTGGAGGTCTTCTAGTCTAGCCCCCCGCTCGAGCCATACCACTCCAGACAAGTGGCTGTCCAATCTCTTCTTAAAAACCCTCCAGTGTTGGAACACCCAGAATTCCTCACTGGCTCAAGGTTGACTCAGCCTTCCGTCCTTCCAAGGTCGGTAAAGTGAGGACCCAGATGGTTGAAGGCCACAGGTTGATTTTGTGAACTGCTTAGAGAGGGCTATAAAGCACCATGACACGGTATATAAGTCCAAATGCTATTGCTATTGCTATTCTGAAGGCAAAGCTGTTCCACTGATTAATTGTCCTCACTGTCAGGAAGTTTCTCCTCAGTTCCAGGTTGCTTCTCTCCTTGATTCATTTCCATCCATTGCTTCTTGTCCTGCCTTCTGGTGCTTTGGAAAATAGCTTCACTCCCTCCTCTTCTTTGGGGCAGCCTCTCAAATATTGGAAGACTGCCATCATGTCTGCCATCATGAAGCTGGGTCACAGAAAGGTAGCATAAGTGAAGTACGTGTCTTCCATCGTGGGCCTCCATTGCAGAGAGAAATTAAAGATGGTCCAGAATTTGACCAATGAATAAATCCATGAAATGAAACCCAGAATGGCTGTACTTCTGAGCTGGCTTCAGTCTGTTCCCCTAGGTCAGGGGTAGGCCACCTTGGCTCTTTTATGACTCGTGGACTTCAACTCCCAGAATTCCTGAGCCAGCCTGGCTCAGCTTGGAAACCTCTCCCTTTTCCCTCAGCATGGCTGGCTCAGGAATTCTGGGAGTTGAAGTCCACGAGTCATAAAAGAGCCAAGGTTGCCTACCACTGACCTAGGTACTAGATTGGACATTTTTTGTGTGTGTAAATCTGGAGTTAACGGATGTCTTTGACGTCTCCCTTTGTTCTCACTATTACGAGAAATTTCCTAGCAATGAGAACTATTAACCAGGGGAACTTCTTGCCTCCAGAAGTTGTGGGTGCTTCATCACTAGAGGCCTTCAAGAAAAGATTGGTAGAGGGTTTCTTGCTTGAGCAGGGGGTTGGATGAGGAGACCTCCAAGATCCCTTCCAGCCCTGTTATTCTGTTATTCCCTTCTCCCTCTCTTGGGTGACCTCACTGGATGGGCCCCATAGCTGTTCCCGGTCCATTTCCTAAAAGTGAAGGCCCAGTGTGGAGGAGAAGAAGAAGCAGAAGGATCACAGAGGCAGGAGAAAGAACTCAAATGAAAGTCCTGTTTGCAGATTCTCTATTATATCCCAGATTGAGAATACACAGGGAATTTCTGGATGGGGGTTAATTTCCAAGGAATGACATCAGCCATCATAGCACCCTTTGGGACCTGTCCTTACTTCTCAGTGTCATCTGTATCTCCTGCTAATAGAAGAAGAGAAGCACGAGGGGGGACAGGATAGCAGTCTTCCAACATCTCAGGGGCTGCTCCAAAGAAGAGGGAGTCAAGCTAGTCTCCAAAGCACCTGAAGGCAGGAGAAGGAGCAACGGATGGAAACTCATCAAGGACAGAAGCAACCTAGAACTAAGGAGAAACTTCCTGACACTGAGAACAATTAACCAGTGGAACAACCTGCCTCCAGAAGTGGTGAATGCTCCAACACTGGAGGTTTTTAAGAAGAAACTGGACAACCATTTGTCTGAAATGGTATAGGGTTTCCTGCCTGAGCAGGGGGTTGGACTAGAAGACCTCCAAGGTCCCTTCCAACTCTATTATTGTTATTGTTAAGTTCACCCAGGTGGCCGTGTCTGGGAATTGAAGTCCACAAGTCTTAACGTTTCCCAGATTGGGACACCTGATTTAGTGGATCATTCTGGCAAGATCCTGTCTACAGGTCTAGAGCAATAAAGACATCTGCTTAGAAGAATCGCTAGTGTCATTCTTGGGTTTGGGACCTGGCAGGGTCTTCTGGACCCCTCCCTAGACTCTTGGTAGGTCTTGGGAACGGGTCGGGCTCCTTGGCCCACCAGACACCGGCGTTTCTCTGTGGGAGAAGATGGCATCGCCCGCACAGTTCCAGCATTGGAATTGTGAGAAACCCCTCTGTTTGTGTGGAAGACAAGATCCTATGATTGTGGGGTTGCTGCGAGGCTGTCATCTCTAGCAAAGCATTACAAACTGGAGCAATCCAGCCTGACTTCTCAGGAGCATCTGGGAGCAAGCTGTGGACAACCCAATCCATGGAGGAATGCTCCAAGTTCACGAACCAATGGGAGGCACATCTGGAAAGAAGGATGATGGATGGGATATCTGGATGGGACATCGTTTCTCTCAGACACGTCCAGGAAGAACTGACACATCTTGGATTGCCCAACCATGCCTGATGCTCCTCAACATCATGTGTGTGGAAACCAACAGCAATTGCTGAATGTGTTGACTCATTCCTGGGAAGATTCATTGTCTCTAGTTTGGCAGTGGATGATGGGAATCACAGATCAACACAGTTGAACTCTTGAACTCTTCTTTGAGTCATCAACTCCCCTCTCCTCTTCTTGGGAAGATGTCTTCTGAGGTCCTTTCGGAATCTGTCTCCATGGCACAACAACACTTTGCTGTCCTGTTCTTCAGAAGGTCACTGGGAGTCCCATGTGACGTCCTGTTAAGACGTTCTTCTCAAAGTCTGGATGTTTCTCGTTCCTTCAGCTTCCTTTCCACTCTTCCCATCCTCCTCATTGCCCTTTGCTGAGCATGTTCTGGATTTGTGGAGTTTTTCTTAAAAACGGGTGTGTCTCTTTAAAATGTCCCTGTCCTCTGAAGTTTTCCTTTGAAGGGTTTCACAATTGATCCCACGCCTTTCCTGAGAATTTGGTTCCAGGGATTTGAAAGGGCTTCATAGAAGGGCCATTTTTGTCACAGGGCAGAGAGGACAGACCAAAGGAGATGATCAGCTTCCCCCAAAGTTGTTGTTGTTTCTGTTTCTGTTTCTGTTTCTGTTTCTGTTTCTGTTTCTGTTTCTTCTTCTTCTTCTTCTTCTTCTTCTTCTTCTTCTTCTTCTTCTTCTTCTTCTTCTTCTTCTTCTTCTTCTTCTTCTTCTTCTTCTTCTTCTTCTTCTCCTTCTCCTTCTCCTTCTCCTTCTCCTCTTCCTCCTCCTCCTCCTCCTCCTCCTCCTCCTCCTCCTCCTCTTCTTCTTCTTCTTCTTCTTCTTCTTCTTCTTCTTCTTCTTCTTCTTCTTCTTCTTCTTCTTCTTCTTCTTCTTCTTCTTCTTCTTCTTCTCCTCCTCCTCCTCCTCCTCCTCCTCCTCCTCCTCCTCCTCCTCCTCCTTCTTTTTTGCAGGAGAACCCTAATAGCTGGCTGGGGTCTTTCACATTTGCCTCTTCTACCTGAAATCTTCCTTTCCCTCTCTTCTGCAGCTCTGATCTGTTCCCTGACTCAGAATATAGCAAAATAAAAAATAAATCAAGACGATGGATGCAGTAGCATGGTCAAAGACCTGTGCACCATTGATGTGACAAGTGGAACTTCAATAACACCATCATGGGCCTCATCTTGAATTTTTGGGCTGTTCCTTTGATGGAATATAGTCAACTAGATTCCAGAAGAGTAGGAATAACAGAATAACAGAGTTGGAAGGACCTTGGAGGTCTTCTAGTCCAATCTCCTGCTCAAGCAGGAGACCCTATACCATTTCAGACAAGTGACTGTCCAGTCTATTTAAAAACCTCCAGTGATGGAGCATCCAGAACTTCTGGAGGGAAGCTACTCCACTGGTTAATTGTCCTCATTGTCAGGAAATTTCTCCTCATTTCTAGGCTGGTTTTCTCCTTGATTAGCTTCCATCTGTTGCTTCTTGTCCTGCCTTCAGGCGCTTTGGAGAATAGGTGGACCCTCGCTTTTTTGTCACAGTCCCTCAAATATTGGAAGACTCCTAATGTCACCTCCTAATCCTTCTCCTCGTTAGACTAGACATACCCAATTTCTGCAACTGTTCTTCATTAAGAGGCAACTCAGTCTGGATATTTTGTGTGAGAGAAAGAGGGTGAAGATGGCTCCTCCCTAATAGTTCCCAGAGTAAATGATAGATGCAGATAGTAGAGTATTCAGTCTGGCAGGATTCTGTCTGTAGGTATAGAAACAATACAAAAAAAAAAAACAGCTTGGAAGAATCATCAGTGTCATTTTTGGTTTTCGAGCCGGACAATACGCCACTTTGTTGTTTTCAATTCCTAGAGCCCACCTAGGTAGATTTTCTTCATGAGGCCGTCAATAAAAGGCTGGATATTCATCTATCAATGAGACTCAAGTGCAGAGTTTCCCAACCTTGGCAACTTTAAGATTCGTGAACTTCAACTCCCAGAATTGCCCAGCCGTCTGGTCTATTTGGGAGTTGAAATCCACAAGTCTTAAAGTTGCCAAGATTGGGACACCTGATTTAGTGGATCATTCTGGCAAGATCCTGTCTACAGGTGTAGAGCAATAAAGACACCTGCTTAGAAGAATCGCCAGTGTCTTTCTTGGTTTTTGGGGCTGGCAGGGCCTTCTCGACCTCTCCCTAGACCAGGGGTAGTCAACCTGGGCTCTTTTATGACTCGTGGACTTCAACTCCCAGAATTCCTGAGCCAGCCATGCTGAGGGGAAAGGGAGAGGCTTCCAAGCGGAGCCATGCTGGCTCAGGAATTCTGGGAGTTGAAGTCCACGAGTCATGAAGGGAGCCATAGTTCCTCCATGCTGGCTCAGGAATTCTGGGAGTTGAAGTCCACGAGTCATGAAGGGAGCCATAGTTCCTCCATGCTGGCTCAGGAATTCTGGGAGTTGAAGTCCACAAATCATAAAAGAGCCAAGGTTGACTACCCCTGCCCTAGACTCTTGGTAGGTCCTAGGAATGGGTCGGGCTCCTAGGCCCACCAGACGCTGGCATTTCTCTGTGGGAGAAGATGGCATCGCCCGTACAATTCCAGCGCTGGGACCTGGAAGGGAGGTTGAACAACAGCCCGTCAAGAGTTAGACCTTCTCCAACTCACTCTCCAGCTTCTCTATAAGCCAAGAACGCTTGTTTTCCCACACATGGATCTGTTGTTTGTTCCAATCCATTTCTCCAAAACTCTGGCAAAACAAATAATCCCCGAGGAAATCTTTTCCGGGTTGTTGATGCCCATCCGGCCTGTTGTCCCTTAGCTTTTCTCAGAAGGCGAGTTTGACGCCCTCGTTCACAGTCGTATGGAGGGCGTCCCAAATGTCATGACATCTCTTCTCCTGGAAGCAACTGACGCATGGCAGGGAGCCCGCCGTCTTCCCAAAACTGAACGACTGGAGGAGAACGTCTGTTTGTCATCTGGCTGGCAAGGAGCTTCACGCCGGAGAATTGGCTTGGACAGGGACCTGCCCTGCCACCAAGTGTTTTTCCTTGGAAATCTGCACGGAAAGCATGAAGGCCTGGATTCCGGTGGCCGGAACTCTTCCTGATCCGGCAGGTGGAGAAATGTCCTCTCTTTGAGGAGGCCTCTGAGGCCTTTTCTGCAGAGCTTCCTCAGGCAGCAGCTCCAAGCCAGCGGAGGTGGCCGGTCATGCGACTGAGGTAGCCGCTGGCCAGCTTGGGCCTTTGGAGAACCGAGTTCAAATGTTGACCTCCCTCTGGCCCATGAACTTGGGGAGAGATGGCCTTGCTTTTGAACTGGGAGACCTCCAAGGTCCCTATGAAAATGGCTTTAAGCCAGCTGTTGCTCTGCCTACAGCTGAAGAAGGGGTCTTCACCCCTTGCCCTCCTTCCTGGCTGTTCTCCATGTATTTATGACGGTCGCTGTCTCCTGGGGTCACGGGACCCCCTTTTGCCACCTTCTGACAAACACTGGGGAAGCCAGATTCACTTAGCAACCCTTTTGCTAACTTAACAATGGCAGTGACTCACTTAACAACGGTGACAAGCAAGGTCGTAAAAGGGGGCAAAACTCACTTACAAAGCCCTGGTGGTGCAGGGGTTAGATTGCAGCATTTCAGGCTGCCTCTGCCGACTGCCAGCAGTTCGATTCTCATCGGCTCAAGGTTGACTCAGCCTTTCATCCTTCTGAGGTCTATCCATCATCAATCTATCTATCTATCTATCTATCTATCTATCTATCTATCTATCTATCTATCTATCTATCTATCTATCTGTCTGTCTGTCTGTCTGTCTGTCTGTCTGTCTGTCTGTCTGTCTGTCTGTCTGTCTGTCTCTTTCTCTATCATATCTCTATCATCTCTATCAATCATCTATCTATCATCTATCATCTCTATCAATCATATCTATCTATCTATCTATCTATCTATCTATCTATATCTGTCTATCTATCTATCTATCTATCTATCTATATATCATCTCTATCAATCTTATCTATCTATCTGTCTCTCTCTCTCTCTCTCTCTCTCATATCTCTCTCATCTCTATCAATCATCTATCTATCATCTATCATCTATCATCTCTATCAATCATATCTATATCTATCTATCTCTCATCTATCTATCGATCTATCGATCGTCTATCATCTTTCTTTCTTTCTATCTGTCTGTCTGTCTATCGTCTATTCTAGATGATAGATGTGCTGTGGTGGTGCAGTGGTGAGAATGCAACATTGCGGGCTGACTCTGCCCACTGCCAGGAGCTCGATCCTGACCGGCTCAAGGTCGACTCAGCCTTCCGTCCTTCCAAGGTCAGTAAAATGACCCAGATGGTTGGGGGGGGGGGGCAACAGGCTGAGTCTGTGAACCGCTTAGAGAGGGCTGTGAAGCCCTATGAAGCGGTGTATAAGCCTAAGGACTATGGCTATTAACAGCTGTCTTGCTTAGCAATGGAAATTTGGGAGTCAGTTCTGGTTGTAAGCCGAGGACTGCCTCTAAAGCCAACTCCTCCTCCTCCTCCTCCTCCTCCTCCTCCCTTTTTGCAGGGATCTGCAGCCACAGTGGCCCAGTTTGGACTTAATCTTCGAGGACAGCTGGAAAGGCCCGGAGGCAGACAGGCCGTCTCCCTGGCAGGATCCAGAGTCGGAGGCCTTCAAGGCTTGACCTGTTTCTCCAAGTCTGGACGGCCTCAGATCCAGGGAGACATTGCTGGCATAGTTTAACGTTCCTCTCCTAAGGCGGCTCTCAATGAGAGATTTGCAAAAGCCATCAAGCCAGGAATGGAGGATCCAGGGGGAGCCCCCGGACCCCTCTCCCTACGGTCTCCTTCTTCGGAAGGGGACGACCCAGCTGTGCTTGTGCAGCTTTTCCAGCACAGGAAACCTCCCGACCTGGATCGGCCCGTTTTGGAAGAGAAGGCAGAACGCTGCTGGGGAAACGTTCCGTCTCTGGAATGCGAGCTTGCACACAGGGACGTTTAATGGACGGGAGGACAAAATTATGAAATCCCCCCAGGCTGCAAGGCGATCGCGTTACCTCCACTAAATTGTAATCGAATTTCGATGAAAATTAAATGAAAATTTTTTTAAAAAAATTTAATTTCGCGTTGGTCCCAGAAAGCTTTCTGGAGGACGGCCGCTGGCTGACCCAAATTTGGGGAATTCGCTTGATTCTTTTAAAGAGATGGTGGGCACGCCCTGCTCTCTCTCTCTCTCTCTCTCTCTCTCTCTCTCTCTCTCTCTCTCTCTCTCTCTCTCTCTCTCTCTCTCTCTCTCTCTCTCTC
>NW_015390069.1:64099-65948 GCF_001527695.2 Protobothrops mucrosquamatus
GAGGGGGGGGGAGTTGCTTTCTGCTTACCTACCAGTGGCTTGCCAGTGGCCTAACAGAAGACAACAGCCTAATCAGGGAACCACCAGGAAGCCAACAATATTTCCAACAGCACTGAGAGGGCAAATCACATAAAACGAGAGCAAACCCCACTCCCTTCTAGCACTGATGATGTTACCTAGTTCGGTCATGAGACGCCTGTAAGAAAATAACCAAGCTCAGAGAGCACCCAGGGAGCCCATCATGAGCGTTTGGGCCATTGTCCTCTTCTGAGTTACTGGGGATAAAGCTGGAATGCCAGACTTAGTCCAGCCCCCTCCTTAACGGACCCCACTACTGTAACCCCGTCATGCTGAACACGAAGCAGTAAGATCAGCTAAGCTAAGCTAAGCTAAGCTAAGCTAAACTAAGCTAAGCTAAGCTAAGCTAAGCTAAGCTAAGCTAAGCTAAGCTAAGCTAAGCTAAGCTAAGATAAGATAAGATGATAAGATAAGATAAGATAAGATAAGATAAGATAAGATAACCTTTACTGTCATTTTTTTACTGTGGGCACAACGGCACACATCAAAAATGAAATTTAGTTGCCCGCTCTCAAAGTGAAACACATACACGACACACACCTAAAACATATTATATACAACATATGTATAGACCCACACCGCTACCTATACATAACAAACAAATATTAAAAACTGTCCATCTTGAATATATAACGGAAGGAGGAAGCTTGAGAGTTCGCAAAGTTAACGGTGTACGGAACGAAACTATGGCTGACTCTGGAGGTTCTGCTTCGGATACCACGGAGCCCCCTCCTCCCGGAAGGAAACAAGGAAAACAGGTCGTGGAGAGGATATGTCGTGTCCCAGGTAAGTTTTCCAAACCTGCAGGCAAAGAGGCCTCACCTTGACCTATTTCTACCTGCAGAAGAACAAAAAAAACATTTTGTTTCACAGAGAGACGCTTTGCAAAAGATGCTAGGCCGTGCACCGTTAAGACCCATTTCTAAGGAAAAAAACACCCAGGTGGAAAAGTTCTTTTAGTGCCAGGTTGGCTTTTATGAAAACAGACATACACTGGGGTGTTTTATTTTCAGGGGTGAAGAGATTTGGGGGGGGGAAAGGAGCAGGGGAGGAAAGGAGGGCTGGAAATCAAGTGTTGGAAATGACCTTGGCACGTGGCGGTGCTCCAGAGTCTTCCGCACCAGCGCAGGGCCGGCTGGCCATCGCCCGTTGAGCCAAAAAAGCATTTTTTTAAAAAAAAAATATCCAAACTATCTTGGTGGCACCAAATTTTGGCTCTGATCTAGGCCCAGGATTTAGTTCATGAGACACGGAGGCACCAGGAAATAGTTGGAAAGGAACTTTTCAAAGTTTTTTTTCTTCTTCTCCTTCTTCTTCTCCTTCGTCTATTAAGCCAAGGGATGGAAACAAATTATGTTCTGAAACCGGGACGTTTTTCAGCGTTTATTTCTGGCGCTCGGCGTCTTTCCAAGCCGTTCCTTTTCAAGGTGGAAAAAAAAAAAAGGAGATTCTTTGAGGTTTCTCGGGAACAAAACCAGGGGAAAGAGACGGGAAGCTTTGGCTGGGAAATGGCGGGGGGGGGCTGGGGGTCTCCGGGCCAGTGCAGGGGTCAGAAGGAGGAGACAGGATGAAAGGGGATTTTCAAGGGGGGAAGGTGAGACAGGAAGGGGGTCAAAGGATCGGGGTGGAAACATCACCGCCTGGCTAGGATAAATGGCTTTGCTGGGTGACCCCCAACGCGGGGGTCTGCAACCTTGACCACTTGAAGACTTGTGGACTTCAACTCCCAGAATTCTGGGAGTTGAAGTCCACAAGTCTTCAAGTGGTCAAG
>NW_015390069.1:66806-69306 GCF_001527695.2 Protobothrops mucrosquamatus
AGGGGATTTTCAAGGGGGGAAGGTGAGACAGGAAGGGGGTCAAAGGATCGGGGTGGAAACATCACCGCCTGGCTAGGATAAATGGCTTTGCTGGGTGACCCCCAACGCGGGGGTCTGCAACCTTGACCACTTGAAGACTTGTGGACTTCAACTCCCAGAATTCTGGGAGTTGAAGTCCACAAGTCTTCAAGTGGTCAAGTTTGCAGACCCCTGGCCTAGGGCCCTTTCCTGACTGTCACGGTCAGTTCACAGTTCACACTCCCATTGACACCGACAGCAGGCCGTTTGAATATAAACGGAGAGCACATCCCACTTCCCTTCTACCACTGATGATGTTGCCTAGTTGGGTAATGAAACGTCTTCAAGAAAAACCACCCAGCTCAGAGAGCACCAAGGACCCCACGGTCCTCCTCCTCCTCCTCCTCCTCCTCCCTTCTAGCACTGATGATGTTACCTAGTTTGGTCATGAAATATCTGCAAGGAAACCACCAAGCTCAGAGAGCATCAAGGACCCCACAGTTCTCCTCCTCTTCCTCCTCCTCCTCCTCCTCCTCCTCCTCCTCTTCCTCCTCCTCCCAAATCCCACACCCTTCTTGCACTGACGATGTTGCCTAGTTGGATAATGAAACATCTGCAAGAAAAACCACCCAGCTCCGAGAGCACCACGGATACCACAGGTCAGCCCTGAGCTACAGTTAGAACAATTCATCAATGGAACCACCTGCCTCCAGAAGTTGTGAATGCTCCAAAACTGGAAGTTTTTAAGAAGAGACTGGACAGCCATTTGTCTGAAATGGTGTAGGGTTTCCTACCTAAGCAGGCGGTTGGACTAGATGACCTCCAAGGTCCCTTCTAACTCCTATTCTATTTCTATTCTATTCTATTCTATTCTATTCCCTATTCCATATTCCCTATTCCCTATTCCCTATTCCCTATTCCCTATTCCCTATTCCCTATTCCATATTTCATATTCCCTATTCTATTCTATTCTATTCTATTCCCTGTTCTATTCTATTCTATTCTATTCTATTCTATTCTATTCTATTCTATTCTATTCTATTCTATTCTATTCTATTCTATTCCCTATTCTGTTCTATTCTGTTCTATTCTATTCTGTTCTATTCTATTCTATTCTATTCTATTCTATTCTATTCTATTCTATTCTATTCTATTCTATTCCCTATTCTGTTCTATTCTGTTCTATTCTATTCTGTTCTATTCTGTTCTATTCTATTCTATTCTATTCTATTCCCTATTCTATTCTATTCTATTCTATTCTATTCTATTCTATTCTATT
The DNA here is from genome assembly GCF_001527695.2 of Protobothrops mucrosquamatus. NCBI lineage: Eukaryota > Metazoa > Chordata > Lepidosauria > Squamata > Viperidae > Protobothrops > Protobothrops mucrosquamatus. The sequence continues at coordinate 68,104 of NW_015390069.1, forward strand.
CTATTCCCTATTCTGTTCTATTCTGTTCTATTCTATTCTGTTCTATTCTGTTCTATTCTATTCTATTCTATTCTATTCCCTATTCTATTCTATTGTACAAAAACTCTCTTTTATGAGAAACAATCTTCCTTGGAAAGTAGCTCCTTTCCTCACCCGGCTTCAGGAAGGTGCCCAACCGGTCTAGCGCTTCGCAGACATAAAAAAAAAGCGCTGTATAAAATTAGGGGCTAAGGGGGTTCAAGGCAAGCCAGCCAAAGACTCTCTCAGGAAGGGGCTCACGAAGGTGTGGCTGGAACCAAGCATGCTTCCTCTCCTCCCCCCCCCCCCCGTTGCGTTTCTGCAGGGGATGGAAAGATTGGTGTCGGTTTGTCTGGGCAAGCCCTGGTGGGTCTTGGTGCCCCCCCCTCCCCAAAGCAGACTCTCCTGCGCTCCAGGCAGGCCGGTTCCCCAGCAAAGCAAAGGCCAGGTGAGAGAAGCCTCTGGAAGGGATCCTCTCTCTCGGAGAGCTGGAAGCAATTGACTTAGCGGCGGGGGGGGGGGGAGAGAGAGATGCTTCTGTGGGCTGCCAGATCAGCAGCTCCGGGCGAGGCTCCAGGCTCTGCATAATGGGAAGCAGCAGCCCCTGATAAGCAGAAGCCATGGGGCTAATGATGATAGGGAAGAGGGAAGGGCCGGCTACTGCTCTGGCAGGCTGCGTGGACCTCCCCCAGAAGGAGGAACCTCCTGACAGTGAGCACAATCAGCCAGGGAAACAGAAGTTGCCTTCAGAAGTTGTGGGTGCTCCATCACTGGAGGTTTTTAGGAAGAGGCTAGACAGCCACTCGTCTGAGATGGTCTAAAGCAGGGGTAGGCAACCTGGGCTCTTTTATGACTGGTGGACTTCAACTCCCAGAATTCCTGAGCCAGCACAGCTGGCTCAGGAATTCTGGGAGTTGAAGTCCACCAGTCATAAAAGAGCCCAGGTTGCCTACCCCTGGTCTAAAGTCTCCTGCTTGAGAAGGAGGGCTGGACTAGAAGACCTCCAAGGTCCCTTCCAGCTCTTTTCTGATTGATTGACCCCAGCTGAGGCCTCCCAAATGTTGAAGCCCTGGAAAGCGTGCAGAGAAGAGCCACAAAGGTGATGAAGGATCTGGAGGCTAAGGTGCATGATGAATAGTTGAGGGACCTTAGGTATGTTTATCTAAAAGGAGAGGTGATAGGATA
>NW_015390069.1:71968-74810 GCF_001527695.2 Protobothrops mucrosquamatus
TTTAAACTAGAATAGAGCTGGAAGAGGTCTTTTAGTCCTGTTCAAGCAGGAGACCCTCTGCCATTCAAGCAAGTGACTGTCCAGTCTCTTCTTAAAAACCTCCAGTGTTGAAGCACCCACAACGTCCGGTGGCAAGCAGTTCCACTGGTTAATCGTCCTCACTGTCAGGAAGTTTCTCCTTGGTTCTAGGTTGTTTCTCTCCTTGATTAGTTTCCATCTGTTGTTTCTCTGGTGCTTTGGAAAATAAATGGACCTCCTCTTCAAATACTGGAATACTGCTTTCATATCCCGCCCCCCATTAGTCCTTCTTTTCTCTAGACTAGCCAGACCCAATTCCTACAACCGTTCTTTGTATGTTTTAGTTTCCGGGCCTTTAAATCATCTTAGTTGCTCTTCTCTGCACTTTTTCCGATGTCTCAACATCTTTTTTTGTAATGGGGTGACCAAAACTGGATGCAGGATTCCAGGTGTGGAATTCCACTAAGAGGGCTGAGAACATTGTGGACAGCCCCCCCCCCAAAAAAAACACAAAGAAATGGATCATCAAACAAACCAATTCAGGATTCTCACTGGAGACACAAATAACCAGGCTCAGATTACTCTACTTTGGACCCCTTATGACAGTGGTTCTCAACCTGTGGGTCGGGACCCCATTTGGGGTCGATCGACCATTTCACGGGGGTCGCCAAGCAAGGCTGTCCGCCATTTTTTTTGTCCGCCATTTTTTTTATCCACCATTTTTTTCCCCTTTTCCGGCGGGTGCCTTACCTCCCTTGGGCTGGGCCAGCTGGTGGTCGGCCTGCTCCGTCTCTGCCGCTTGCCAGCTACGCCTCGGCCGGCGCAGTGGGCAGAACCACGCATGCGCGGCGCTCCCGGGCAGGGAAAGTCCTCGACTTATGACCGGTTGGGTAGTCCTCGACTTACGACCGGTTTAGTCCTCGACTTACGACCAGTTGGGGTCGCGGCATTAAAAAGGTTGAGAACCACTGCCTTATGAGAAGACCCAGCTTTCTCAAAAAGGATCTCACGCTAGGAGGCGGGAGGCAGGATTAGTCCACTTGAAAACCTCACCAAGAAAATTGCCTTGCTGAGTGGAAGGCATGATAAACCGGTATTTGGGGTGGACGGAGGCATTGATAGATATATATACCTGACATTAAAATTGTGGCATAACATATTTTTATAATATTTACTGGGCCCTTTTAATGGATGGCTGTCTGCAGTTCTCCTGTATGAATTCGACTGCAAGGAATAAATTTGTCTGGATTGGTCTGGTCAGCCCGAAATAGTTGAAATGAAGCCATCACAAAGTTCATAAAAGTGGAACATCTCCAGTTTTGATACCTGAGCTTCAATCTGGCTTCAGAAAAGAGGAAATATTTCTACTTCTGAGGTTCGTAAGGCAGCTAAAGCTGGCCAGCCTATCTCTGCTCTTCAAGAAGAGATATTCCACACCCTCGTTATTTATTTTAATTTCCTTAAGCTTTATTTTTAGCTCAGAGGATGTTTTATTTTATTTTATTTTTCATCAACCTTTAAAGGGATTTATTGCATCCTGGGCAAATAAAGAATTTCTAGTTTAAATACTTTGGAAGTCTTTAGTTCTGATATTTGATAGCCTCAGTGCCTCATTCATTAATTTTCTAACTAGTATACTTTCTTTTTTTATTATTTTATTCACTGGACGGTCTTATTGCTCCATCGTATTCCCTCAAGCTCCCTTTGCTGCAGCCCAGAATTGAAAAGATAAATCTAGAAAGTGTATAAAAAGACATTTAAAGCAACAAAGTAAAAGAGTAATTATACAATTAGAACAAGGTAAAAGGCTACATTGAAGCTTGACTCTTGATATTTTTCATAAAAACAGACACAATGTGAATCAACCGTCAGAGCTCTAAGGGAAAGTAACAATGCAGAATAATTTTCTATCCATGTTCCTGAAAAGTGGGACTCTGAAAATAAGTTCTCTCTACTGTAATTAATCTCTGGATAGGTTCATTACGAAGCACTTGGAAGAATAACAAAATAACAAAGGTGGAAGGGACCTTGGAGGTCTTCTAGTCCAACCCCCTGCTCAGGCAGGAGACCCTATACCATTTCAGACAGATGGCTGTCCAGTTTCTTCTTAAACCCTCCAGTGATGGAGCACCCATAACTTCTGGTGGCAAGTAGTTCCACTGGTTAATAGTTCTAACTGTCAGGAAGTTTCTCCATAGTTCCAGGTTGCTTCTCTCCTTGATCAGTTTCCATCCGTTGCTTCTTGTCCTGCCTTCAGATGCTTTAGAGAAGAGATTAGCAGAATAACAGAATAAAAGAGTGGGAAGGGACCTTGGAGGCCTTCTAGTCCAACCCCCTGCTGAAGCAGGAGACCTTGTACCATTTCAGACAAATGCTTGTCCAATATCTTCTTGAAAACCTCCAGTGTTGAAGCACCCACAACGTCTGGTGGCAAGCTGTTCCACTGATTAATTGTTCTCACTGTCAGGAAATTCTTCCTTAGTTCCCAGTTGCTTCTCTCCTTGGTTAACTTCCATCTGTTGCTTCTTGTCCTGCCTTCAGGGGCTTTGGAGAATAGGTGGGCCCCCTCTTCTTCTCTGTGGCAGCCCCTCAGATATTGGAAGACTGCTATCATGTCATTGTATAGAAGGAACCTAATGCTGGAAATATCCTGGCAGTGATTTATTTTCATGAACTCTTGATTAAAATTTATGTTCCAGACTTTTACTGATCTGATCCTTCCTGTTTGTTTAGATAGTCAGGTCTGTGGGGTCCTTGGTGCTCTCTGAGTTTGGTGGTTTCATTACCCAACTAGGTAACATCTTCAGTGCTAGAAGGGAGGAGG